>NC_069501.1:1171172713-1171472713 GCF_027579735.1 Bombina bombina | reverse complement strand
GGTGGGTTTTACTGTTGGGGGTTGTTTGTATTTTTTTTACAGGTAAAAGAGCTCATTACTTTGGGGCAATGCCCCGAAAAAAAAGGCCCTTTTAAGGGCTATTGGTAGTTTAGTTTAGTCTAGGGTTTTTTTTATTTTGGGGGGATTTTTTTATTTTGATAGGGCTATTAGATTAGGTGTAATTAGTTTAAATATCTTGTAATTTGTTTATTATTTTCTGTAATTTAGTGCTTGTTTTTTTTTTGTACTTTAGCTAATTTAATTTAATTTAGGTAATTGTATTTCATTTAGTTAATTTATTTAATTATAGTGTAGTGTTAGGTGTTATTGTAACTTAGGTTAGGTTTTATTTTACAGGTACTTTTGTAATTATTTTAGCTAGGTAGTTATTAAATAGTTAATAACTATTTAATAACTATTCTACCTAGTTAAAATAAATACAAACTTGCCTGTAAACTAAAAATAAACCCTAAGCTAGCTACAATGTAACTATTAGTTATATTGTAGCTAGCTTAGTTTTTTAGTTTTTTGTATTTAGTTTTAAATAGGAATAATTTAGCTAATGATAGTAATTTTATTTAGTTTTATTTAAATTATATTTAAGTTAGGGGGTGTTATGGTTAGGGTTAGACTTAGGTTTAGGGGTTAATACATTTAGTATAGTGGCGGCGACGTTGGGGGCGGCAGATTAGGGGGTTAATAAATGTAGGTAGGTGGCGGCGATGTTAGGGACGGCAGAATAGGGGTTAATAATATTTAACTAATGTTTGCGAGGCGGGAGTGCGGTGGTTTAGGGGTTAATATGTTTATTATAGTGGCGGTGACGTTGGGGCGGCAGATTAGGGGTTAATAAGTGTAGGTAGGTGGCGGCGACATTGGGGGCAGCAGGTTAGGGGTTAATAAATATAATGTAGGTGTTGGCGATGTTGGGGGCAGCAGATTAGGGGTTCATAAGTATAATGTAGGTAGCGGCGGTGTCCGGAGCAGCAGATTAGGGGTTAATAAATATAATGCAGGTGTCGGCGATGTCGGGGGCCGCAGATTAGAGGTTAATAAGTGTAAGATTAGGGGTATTTAGACTCGGGGTTCATGTTAGGGTGTTAAGTGTAGACATAAAATGTGTTTTCCCCATAGGAATCAATGGGGCTGCGTTACTGAGTTTTACGCTGTTTTTATGCAGGTGTTAGACTTTTTCTTAGCCGGCTCTCCCTGTTGATTCCTATGGGGAAATTGTCCACAAGCACGTACGACCAGCTCACCGCTGACTTAAGCAGCACTGGTATTGGAGTGCGGTAATGAGCAAAATTGTGCTCAACTCTCACTTCTTGCATTTTAACGCCGGGTTTGTAAAAACCCGTAATAACAGCGCTGCGTGTAAGTGAGCAGTGAGAGAAAACTGCTCGTTAGCACCGCATAGCCTCTAACGCAAAAATCGTAATCTAGCCGATTATTTCTTATTAACATTTGATTGTCCAAAATGAATGTCCACAGGACTATTTGTTCTACCAAACGAATTACACCCATCCCTACTTGTTTGAAATCCCATTCCAAAACCATGGACATTAATATGAAGCTGCCCTCTCCCCTTTGCAGCTATAACAGTCTCCCACTCTTCTAGGAAGGCTTTCCACAGGACTTTGGTCTGTGGGAATTGTGCCCATTCTGCCTAAAGAGCATTTGGGATTTGCATTGCTCTCTTATTCTTTGTTGCTTATTTCTAAGCCCTTGAAGGCCGCTTCTTATCTCAGTGCATTTTGACTATTTTTTTACTGCTAAACAGTGCTAGTTTAAGTGTGCCATATAGATAACATTGCGCTCACTCCTGTGAAGTTATTTATGAGTCTGCACTGATTGTCTAAAATGGAAGTCTGTCAAAAGAACTGAAATAAGGGGGCAGTTTGCAGAGGTTTAGATACAAGATAATCACAGATGTAAAAATTATAGTATATAGTATAGTTTTTTTTACTTATTTTAAGAATGTGATTGCACGTTCACAATATTCATATTTAATAATATTACATACGTGATGGCAAGATTGTGTTTTACATACAATGTTGTGATCGCAATGGAATGATTGTGTTTTACTTATAATATTGTGATTGAACTATAGCAAACACTCCACAGAGACTGCATTCATTAAGGTCTCCCTGTTAATCCTTTGTGATCTTTTTGCAGCCTTTGATACTGTTAACTACCCTCTCTTCCTCCTAAACCCTTGAATCCTTTGGCATTTGCTAAACAGTCATTTTGTGGTCCTCCTCATACCTGTCTAACCATACGTTTAGTGTAGCCTTCTCTGGCACATTCTCTGCCCCTTTACCACTTTGTTTACCACAGTGCTCTGTCATTGGTCCCCTTCTTTTCTCAATCTTTGCATTATCCTTGGGTTCCTTAATAAAGTCCCACTGGTTTCAACATAATTTGTATGCTGATGACACCCAAATCTATTTCTCTGCACCAGACCTATCCCCTTCCTTGCTAACTTGTGTCTTTCTAATATTTTATACTGGATGCCCTTTCATCTTTGGACGAATACGTATTTGTCTGAATTTTGGCACACTCATCCTTTTGTCCGCATAATGCGAAGATGAATGGAAATGGGACCAAAATGGCAGAGTAACTAAATTTTTCATGTTTTGCACACAGGAAAGGGGGAAGTAACTGAGATTGTTTGATAAATTTGCCAATTCATTTACAATGATGAACAGGAGTCTGACCATTCATGTGTACGTCTTCCCCTGTTCAATTGTTATGTATTTCCAACATCACCTATTCCTTTAAACTTTAGCCCCTCCTTCCTCAGTGAACTGCTATTTAGCCCAGCCTTGCCAAACACTAACTGCTTGAATTATTGCAAAGCTTTCCTCAGACAAAGATGTGTGATCCCTCTCTGGTTATAAGCTCTTTCCATCTTCTCTGGATAACTGCATAGTCTGCATTCATCCCTCTGCCTGCTAGCCGCAACAACGGATCTCCTTCTCTTAAGTAAGACATTCCTCTGCCTGTTTCTGCAGTGCTAATCACTAACGCTGTTAGTCTCCACTCTCTCTGTCAGGGTCTGCCGATCCTGTTTCCACTCCCCCTCTACCCTGCTCATCTGGAGTCTCTGGAATCCTGCACGCATACCACAGCTTCTGAACACCTGTCTCTTTCCTAAATTACACTTGGAGTTTTCCTGCTATTCTGCAGTCTTCTAACCATTCACTACTACGGATCTAAACTGCTTTAAAGTAAATTCTCCTTAAATTTCTACTTCATTTTCATCCAAATGTGATCTTTGTATATCAGCTGTCATTATATCTCTAGTTACTACATTGTAGTTGTTACATACTTCATCTATTTTGGTTTCTGCTCACATTCTACCTGATAAAAGCTAATGTGTATATTAAAACAGATCTTTATGTCTGTTTAAAATTTGTTATATACATTTAGCAACATTCATACTATTTACTTGTTCAGTTTGTTGCAAGTATCACATATATGAAGACTAAGGGGTCAATTTATTATTGGCCGAATTGGGCCAATTCCCCCTTTTTCCGCGTGAGCCTTTAGGCTCGCCGGAAGCAGGAATTAAGAAGCAACGGTCCATAGACCGCTACTCCTTAACTCATAAGCCACCTCTGAGATGGCGTACAGCAATCCGCCCGATCCTATATGATCGGGCTGATTGACACCCCTTGCTAGCGGCTGATTTGCCATGAATCTGCAGGGGCCGGCATTGCACAAGCAGTTCACTAGAAGTGTTGCAGTATAATTTAAGCCCTTAAAAGACAAAAAAAAATTGGAGCTCAAAGAGATGAGCATGCACATCACTTCACTTAATCAGAAGGTGGATTATTTGGCTTGTGAATTAACTGAGGTTCAAGCTGAAGTTCTGGCTTTAAAATTACTTATTAAAGATTTGTTTTCTGATAAGATGCCTGAGTCTCAAGAACCTGCTCTCAACCCCCCTACGCCATTTTCAGGCAATAGGTCTGAAATCAGACACTTCAGAAATGCTTGCCTCTTAACTTTTTCACTAAAGCCTAGAACTTATAGTACTGATAAAATAAAGGTCTGTACTGTTATTTCATATTTGAAGGGAGAACCAAGAGCTTGGGCCAATTGATTCTTTGAAAAAGACAACCCTATTCTTAATTTGTTGGACAACTTCCTTTCTGCCATGGCCACCCTGTATGATGACACTAATAAGCAGCTGACTGCAGAAAATTCACTTAGATCTCTCAAGCAAGGAAAGAGGCCAGTTGAGGAATATGTTGCCTATTTCCAAATGTGGAGTACTATTTCTGAGTTGAATCAACTAAGTCTAAGGAACCAGTTCCGTCTAAGTTTGGCCAAACCTCTTAAGGACGAACTAGCTCGTATCGATCTACCTGAGACTCTAGATGCTATGATTAAAACATGCATCACTTTGGATAAGCCCTATAGAGAGAGAAAGTCTGAGAAGTATCATTATCAAATCTTTCTAAAGGTCATTTTCCTAAAAAAAGGTTTACCAACTCCCTCTTCCAATGGAAAGAGGAGCTGTTAAAGGTCCACTCTCACAAGAGGAGAAGATAAGAAGAAAACTGGCTAACTTATGCCTTTACTGTGCTAGCAGTGAACATATTGTTTCCTTCTGTCCCACCTTACTACGCCAAAAGAAGGGTAAGATAACATCTATACAACTTTTAAATAAAACCCCCCTTGCTTCACATTGCTTACTTCCTTTGTCTTTACAGTGGGATCATCAAGTCATCCAAACTAAAGGAATGGTTGATTCAGGAGCTTACGGGACATTCATTGATTTGGCTTTGGTGAAAAGGAATAAAATACCTTCTGTGTTGAAGCATACTCCTGTCCATGTCAGAGTTATTTCGGTTCTACTTACTTAAAAGCACCCATCACACTATACCAATTCCAATTAGTACTCCCTGTGGTCACATCGAATATATCACTTTTGACATCATACATTCCTCCATCCACCCCATAATTCTTGGTCATCCCTGGTTACAGAAACATAACCCAAACAAAGACTGGGTACAAAATAAGTTAATTTTCCAGTTGCGTTATTGCCCATTTACCTGTATCCCTCATTTATCCATTGATCACATCGGTACATCTATTCCTGTCAAATATAGAGATTTTAAAGATGTATTTGATTTGAAGGAAGCTGAATCACTACCTCCACATAGTTCATACGATTGTCCCATTGACACTTTACCTGGAGCTAAGATACCTTTTGGGAGGATTTGCCCTTTGTCCCAACACCTTCGGGACTATCTCAATGAAAATCTGAGAAAAGGTTTTATCTGCCCATCCACCTCTCCAGCCACATCAGGTATTTTTTTGTGAAAAACAAGTATGAAACACTTAGACCCATCATTGATTACAGAGCTCTAAATGCTCTAACGGTGAAAAATCATTACCCTCTACCCCTCATACCTGAACTTATGGAACATCTCACTGACGCCACTGTATTCACTAAACTTGACTTAAAAGGGGCCTATAATCTCATTAGGATAAAGGAAGGTGACAAATGGAAGATGGCTTTTAGAACTTGTTATGGGTTTTTTCAGTATAATGTGATGCCTTTCGGGCTATGTTATGCACTTGCGACGTTTCAACACTTCATAAACGACATCTTTAAGGATCTGATGGACATTTGCGTAGTTATATATCTTGATGACATCCTCGTGTATTCAAGAAACATCCAAGGCAATATCACACATGTTCGCAGGGTTCTGGCACAAATACAAGATCATCACCTATTTTCCAGATTAGAGAAATGTCACTTCCATCAAACTACTATCAAATTTCAGGGTTATGTCATCTCCTCACAAGGAATCCAAATGGACTCAGACAAGGTCACCACCATCACTGAGTGGCCACAACCTACTACAAAGAAGGCCCTTCAGTGCTTCCTCAGATTCACAAACTTCTAAAGGAAGTTTTTTTCCCAACTATTCAACAATAGTTAAACCACTCACCCAATTAACTGTAAATTGTCCTTTTATTTGGTCCTTAAAAGTTAATTCAGCTTTCAATACCCTAAAAAGCAGCTTTACTTCAGCTTCCATTCTGCATCTACCAGATCCTGAAAAACAATATATTCTTGAAGTCGATGCTTCCAATATCGGATTAGGTGCTATCCTCTCTCAGCAGAATTCTATCTCATTAGCTCTACATCCTTTTGCTTATTTCTCCAGAGTGTTAACTCCTGCAGAACTCAATTATTCTGTTGGCGATAATGAATTGCTCACCATCAAATCTGCATTAGAAAATTGGAAACATCTTTTGGAAGGTACCAAAATTCCCTTCATCATTTACACTGACCATAAGAACCTGGAGTATCTCAGAAGTAACAAAACACTATCATCTCGACAGGTGAGATGATCCTTATTCCTAGACAGGTTTGATTTAATTTAATTACCTACAGACAAGGAGGAAAAAAATGTCAAAACAGACGTGCTCTCCAAACTCAATGAAAAATCCTCTTTTACATCTAATGTTACTTTCAAAGTACCATCACATAAAATTGTTGGTCTAACAACTACTCTAGAACAGGACATCCTAAAAGCTTTGAATTCAGAAACTCATATACCCTATGCTTCCCTTACACAAGAGCCTTCTGGTTTATATCTACATCAAGATCATTAGTACATACCATCTTGATTACGTATTCAACTTCTTCAGCATTTTCATGACTCACTACTCTCAGGTCATCCAAGACTTTATTCATCCTAAAGAGGTATTTTTGGTGGCCAAACATTGCTAAAATGGTTCAAGAATATGTTGCCAGAATTGTGCACAAAACAAAACAGATCACAAGAAACCTTTTGGATACCTTGCACCTCTACCTATTCCTAGTAATCCATGGAAGTTCATATCAATTGACTTTATTGTAGATCTTCTACTCTCTTATTCTCAATAGAATCTAAAAATAAAGGTTCCCTGCAAAAAACTCGCTTCTCAATTCTTGGGTCCCTTTCCTATCCAACAAGTAATCAATCAGAATGCCATGAAACTCTCTCTCCTGGATTCCTACAAGATATATCCAACCTTCCATGTATCTTTCCTAAAACCCTTACAAAAACAGTAAAAAGACCTTCAACCAACTCCTCCCCCTCCCATACTCCAGGACCATCTGGAATACGAGGTCCAAGCTATACTTTATTCAAGGATCAAATGTAACATATTGGAATATCTAGTACGTTGGTGTGGTTATGATCCGGAAGAAGATTCCTGGGTTGTATATATTGGGTACTTGTAAAGTGCAGCTAATCACCTGTAAGGGTCTCAAGGCGCTGCTCATTTTATCAACTTTGGAAGGATGAAAGGCTGAGTAAACCTCACCGGGGATCGAACCTGCAACCCTTGGGTTGCTACAGAGCTAAGCCACAGTGCCTTAGCATGCTGAGCTATCTGTTCGGTACCTTATGAAGATGTTCATGCCCCAGGACTCATCAGAGCCTTTCATGGGAGACATCCCTCAAAACCCAAACTGCAAGCCCTACAGGGGGGCCCTTGAAGAGGGTATACTTTAATGTCTTTCCAACATCACCTATTCCTTTAAACTTTTTCCCCTACTTCCTCAGTGAACTGCTATTTAGCCCAGCTTTGCCAAACACTAACTGCTTGAATTATTGCAAAGCTTTCCTCAGACAAAGCTGTGTGATCCCTCTCTGGTTATCAGCTCTTTTCATCTTCTCTGGATAACTGCATAGTCGGCATTCATCCCTCTGCCGGCTAGCAGCAACAACCGATCTCCTTCTCTTAAGTAAGACTTTCCTCTGCCTGATTCTGCAGTGCTAATCACTAACGCTGTTAGTCTCCACGCTCTCTGTCAGGGTCTGCCGATCCTGTTTCCACTCATCCTCTACCCTGCTCATCTGGAGTATCTGGAATCCTGCCCACATACTGCAGCTACTGAACACCTGTGGAAGCTGTTTCTTTCCTAAATTACACTTGGAGTTTTCCTGCTACTCAGTAGTCTTTTAGCCATTCACTACTCTGGATCTAAATTGCTTTAAGGTACATTCTTCTTAAGTTTCTACTTCCTTTTCATCCAAATGTGATCTTTGTATATCAGCTGTCATTATATCTCTAGTTTTACATTAAGCTGGACTTATTCTAAAAATAACTAGTTAGCATACTCCATCTATTTTGGTTTCTGCTCACATTCTACTGATAAAAGCTAATGTGTATATTACAACAGATATTTTTGTCTGTTATATACATTTAGCAACATTCATACTATTTACTATATCACATATATAAAGCCTAAATCTCTCAATAATTAAATATAAATATATCGGATAGAGATGATCTCTATACAAGTGTTGAATCAATCCTGGCAAAGCATTACTAAGTATATGAAGTGAGGGCTAGCAAGTTAGGCATTAAATGCCAAAACAGGCTTGCCCAATACTCTTTTATCCTAGAATAGGGAGGTTAACTTTCACTTCACCTAATCAGTGCAGTGGTGTGTGCCTCAACTTGCAGTGCAGTGTCACTGCACATACTACATTGGTGTTAAAGGGATTTAGCTTAATTTATATTGCAGTGGGGGCATAGCTAGGACTTGTAGAAAGGTCTCCTGCCTTTGTTGGGGAAACAAAGTTTTAATGTAACCCTTTGGGGCCGAATTATCAGTGTGCAGATGGACATGATCTGCTGCATCGATAATATCTGCCTCACATTGATAAATGCTTGTGCAATGCCGTCCCCTGCAGATTCATGGCTAATCGGCCACTAGCAGGGGTGTCAATCAACCTGATCGTATGCGATCATGCGGATTGCTGTCCGCCGCCTCAGAAGTGGCGGACAAGTTAAGGAGCAGCGGTCTTAAAACTGCTGCTTCCTAACATAGCACCATTCGGGGTATGATAAATCGGCCCCTTTGTGTGGAGAATCATCTTTTTTCTTGCAGTGAGTGCATAATACTTGCTGCACTTTTATATTGCAGTCATTGCTAAAACTGGTTGGTCTCCTGACTTTGTTGGGGGGGGGAGATTTAATTTAACCCTTTGTGTGCAGAATACATTTTTTTCAAGCAGAGAGTGCACATTACTTATTTTGTTTTCTATAGTTACCAATTATATATAATATTATTATTATTATTATAATTATTATAATTATAAATATTATATAAATATTACTAATACCCCTCATCTAATTGAAACCATCTTTTTTGTAATTGCAGTGGGGGCACTGTGGGTACTTGAAAGTTTGCTATGGGCTCTCTAAAGCACTATAGTAGTTATGTTTAATACCTTTGCCTTTGGGTGTAAAATATATAAGAATAAAAAAAAGAAAATAAAACAAATTTCTTAGTGGCTGGCTGTATAGTACACAGTGCACGTCTGTTGCCTATACTTTTACTAGTAAACTATCAGTTTAAATATATCACATTATGGTGTACCCCTGAGCTAATTGAAAATATATTTGTTATCGCAGTGGGGGCACTGTTGATACCTGACAGTTTGCTACAGGCTCTCTACAGCATCAAAATAGTTACATAAGAAACAATTTCCTTTGAGTCTAATAATATTTTTCTGTAATAAAATTGTTAGTCGATCAGAGTGTACTATGTTTTTTTAACTGCCTCCACCACAACCAATTGTACCACTACCAGCTGCACCATCACTACCAGTGCAGAGTCTGTGTCTGCTTCTACTTATCTAATGAGCGTAAGTAGGACAAGCAATGTTGCCTCGATTTCTCAGTCAAATATAATTTTCCAGGCCATTGTCTGCTCCTCCCGCTCAATCATCTTGAGGAGCATTGGCAGTTGCGGCAGTAGCAGCAGGGCCATCTTCAGCATCTGCTGTAGCATGAAGTCCCATATCCACCAGGAGCAGGAGATATGCAAGACCCACTGGTACCACCACTAGTAGCAGCAGCAGTATCATCAGTAGCAGTAAGGGTCGTGTAAGCCCACTTATAAAAAAAAGCTGTAGATGAACGTACTGAAGTAATATTTATTTACTCCTGGCCTAGTAGTAGGATTGGGAGGGGGTTTGAGGTTACCAAACAGCCTCTGTGTCCATGTAAGCTCTTCAGACAGTCTACTCCCTAAACCATCTGCACCAGTGTTTGCCCCAGTGTGACCATCAGTTCTGCCACTGCCAGTTCTGTCACTCACCTTATTTCCTCCATGTTTTATAGCAGAAACAGGATGAGTTTATCACATTCTGAAAGGCTGTCTCTGAGCAACCACAGCTGCAGTTGATGTAGATGATTTAATTGTGCCAAGCAGTCTGGCATTAGAGGAACGTATTGAGCAGGTGTCCCCAGTCTCTGTTTTAAGAGAAGAGGATGTTACTGTGACTCCCAGCATATTGGCTACAGCCTTTATTCTGGACCAGGAGAAACTGGAACCTAAAGAGATGATGGAGGAGGGAGAGATTCCATGAGAGTCCATGCACAATGAGCAGCAGAAAAACTTTCTCCCCACTTTTAGACCAGCAGTCTCCTCCTGTATTTTCTTTTTGTCCATCACCACCATCATCCCTTGTTGTAGAGCAGTAAGTTCCTACAACAGCCTGACCTATTATCAATGTTGTTAGTTCCAGTAGTAGTGCAATGTCAGTCAGTACTAGAATCATTGGCAGTTAAACCACCGCCACCATAACCACCACCACCATTAATAGAGGGAAAAAGTTTTCCAGAGTGGGAAGAAAGAATTAGTGGTGCCACATTTTAAAACACCAGCAACAGACCTAACAGTAGTTGAAATGCAGGCAGAGGCAGCAACTGCCTTACATCACTCAAAGGTGCTGGGCCACTTTTTTAGCATCGGAGATGGCCACTTTGCTAAGTGTAAATTGTAGTGCAAAGAAGTTAGCCATGTTGAGTAAATTTTCCAGCTCTGGGATGAATCAACATCTTCGCATGTGACACTAAGCTGTGTTATTAAGGGAAGAAGGCAGGGCCAGCAGCAGTAACAGCACAACAATCTCCTTATCACAGCTTGAAATGCCACCTACTAGGAGCAACACTGCCACCAGTAGTCAGGAACGAGAATACAATATTAATGGCAGTAAGCAGATTCAGATACCACCTTCAACATTACAATGACATGTTCAGTCCACCCTAGAGGATTTTGAGGGGTTAAATAGTTCAGCTGGTAGCTTTCACTATGCTTGAAGGTGAGCCTTTTAGTAGTGGATGGAATCAATTGCTCTCCACTACCACCTCCCTTTATGCAGAACTTTCAGCAGGAGTGTATTCCCCTCACTCAACCATTCCTGCATGGGAGTGTTGATCGAGGAGGTGACGAAAGCTGCTGGACAGCTGGTGCACTGTACCACTGACTTATGTAGTGCTCATCCTGTCCATCATGACTTCTTCTGCTTGCTGGCACACTGGGATCAGGATGAGAATAGTACTCTGCTAGTGGTGATGTAATAGTAGGTAACTCCAGACAGGGCTGTAGTGGGTTGGTAGATAATCAGAGGTACCTTTCATTCCTCCTCCATGTTGAGGTGTTGGATGAGCAGCATACAGCTGATAATATATTGCAACTTCTTAGGAGGAAGGTGGCACAGTGGGTAGGAGAGAGGGCAGGAACCCAGATTGAATTGGAATTTGTTGTCTCTGAGGGAGAACCCAGTATGGCAAAAGCTCTATATGAGGGTTACATTATTGGTGTGCAACTGTGCATTGTTCAGCTCACATCCTCAATTTTGCAATAAAGGCTGCTATCTATGAAGGAAGCTTTAAGCTAGCAACTATAGTTTAATGGTATAGAAGGATTAAAGGTTATGTCCATTACAGTGTTAAAGACAGTCAACTCCTTAGACAGGATCAGGAGAAGGCAGCACTTCCCCAACACTGTCTTAAGCAAGATATAGTTACTAGGTGGAACTCATAGCCATACTTGTTCAGTTAGGGGCAGTCCAAAAGCCTTTTCGGGATGTCACCAAGCCTTTGACCAAAACATTGCCAGTCTGGGTCAAGTCACTCACTTATTGAGCAAGATGGATGCCTTTCTACAAAATTGTGTAGTGGTTCCTGGTGGAGTACTAAGCAGTGAGGTAACATCCTTTGTCAGGAGGCTGAAGGAACAGTTAAGAGGTTGCATGCAGGACTGTCTAGAGAAATGCCCTGAACTGATTATTGGGATGATAAGAGGATGTGTGGCCTGCCCTAGCTACAGTAGCTAATGAAATCATTTTGTTCCCCAACCACAGTGCAAAGTGAGCAAGTATTTTCATTAACCTGCAATATACTTAACTCTCAGTGCTCACAAATGTCACCACAGCTCATGGAGCAAATGGCATTTCTCAAATTTAACATTTCAAAGCTAGGTTACCCCACCCTTAGCTTTGACACCAATTGATTTTGAAATATTTGCCCTTCCTGCTCTATGTTTGTCCTCCTCCACCCCTTTGGAGGTGTATTTTTTAAGTTTATGTATTGTGATGCCTACACCTAGTTCAGTAAGTCTGCTGCCTACTGCTGCCAGTCCTGATTCTGCCCTTCCTGCTCTATGGTGGTCAGCATACATTAATGCAAATCTTTAATGATGGCCCCTGTGTTCAATGGGCTTTTTTCTATTTTTCTATTTCTTTTACTAGCCTTTAAGGGGTGATGAAGAGGTAACCAAGCAGCCAGAAAAAAATGTGTTATCTCTGATCAAAATTAATATATGGATATTGGTGTTTCCCCATTTCACACCAATGTTTTATAATCTAGAAAACAGCATGGTGGAGACATAAGGTGTAAGGAGTGACTCCAGCCTCAGAACAATCACAACAAAGCCAGCACCCCTGATGGAAACCAGAACTCCCTTTCCCTCAATGTCTTGT
This sequence comes from Bombina bombina, assembly GCF_027579735.1. Classification (NCBI taxonomy): domain Eukaryota; kingdom Metazoa; phylum Chordata; class Amphibia; order Anura; family Bombinatoridae; genus Bombina; species Bombina bombina. The sequence goes on along the minus strand of NC_069501.1, from coordinate 1,171,459,919 downwards.
AATATGAATTATCCCCATAACTCTTCCCAGAAAGCATCTTCAGTATCCAATGAACCCTGGGGGTGGGTGGGTCATGTGACTTGAACTGTCTATAAAATATTGTGGGATTGCAACACAGGCAGATTTATTAAACTGTTATATCAATGAATACCACCTAAAATGATTATTGGGAGTCTTCACAAATTCCATTCTAAATTGTAAGTTTAGGCTTCCTGTGTTTGTCCTTTTTTATTTATATAATAATTGTTTTGCAATTGAGTCTCTATCGTCTATTGTTTAATTACCTTATATATATATATATATATATATATATATATATACAGTATATATATATATATATATATATATATATAGTAAATATATATATATATATATATCAGGGTTGTATATGGCCTAGGCCAACAAGGCCGGTGCCTAGGGCAGCAGATTTGGGAGAGGGAGCACATCTGGCCTATCCTCTCTCTAAGAGCCAGCACACAGTACAGTGAGTGATAAAGTGCAGGCTTTTACATAGAAGACAAGGTACCTAAAACATCAGCCGTCAAGTGGACAGGAATTGAATGAGGTTTGCCTGCCTCACCAATGAGCAGCCTCAACATGCAGCTTTGTCTGGGAATGCAGCAATGGAACCTGCAATGCAGGTGGTGAGACATCTAGAGATGGTAAAGTAAAGTCTGATAAAAAGCTCTTCTGCACAGGCTTTAATATCTTCTTATCACATATACATTAATTACCACAAAGAATATTCTCTTACATTCTACAGTGAAAAGTTAATTGTGTAAAACAAAGTAGTCATGTTTAACAAAGCATACATTTTTTACATACTACATTAAAGCAGTGTCATATCACAGTAATTCTCTCTCTATACTTCATGATTTCCACATTTGACTGTCCCTTTAAACATAATATCACATGACCGTTATGCCTTTATAAGCCCTCCTCTCTAATTCAACTGTGCTTGGTAATTTGATTCGCATGAGGAGTGAACATAACTTTTAAGAAGCTCTCTCTATTTCATCAAGTGTTTGCTAACCTTCAATCTGCAAAGTTCTTTCCAATTACAGGACACCATTCTTTGTTCAGCAACGCTAACTGACATACAGCGTTTCTGCAGTAGTTCGGTGTCTGACGTCATCAGCACTCCGGGAGTCTGTGTCGCAGCTCCTCTCTTTTGTCGGATTCAACTCTGCTTCTCAGGACAACATATTCGCCAGCTAGCAAAGACTCCACAAGTACACGCTGGTCATGAAGTCATGGGTATCGTAATTTACATAAAGTTATTGCCGTAGTAACGCTAATATCATATTATTCCAAAGACTGCATATACTAACAAATCAATCCTCTACATTTACGTTACTACTGGAAAGTTTGCATGTTTAAAACCTGGTTATTTCTGCATACAATATAATGCTATAACAATCCTGCTGTATCTATAAATAAGTTTGCATATGAACTATACTACCCTAAACATTCAAGTTTTTTGTATCTGAGTGATATGCTACATTCCATATGAAGAGATACTAACAGAGCTTCAATTACATAAAGTTGATATTATTTCTCATTCTCCAAAGAGATTATCTATTATTTAGCAATTAGCTATTATATTAATTTGGAGAGTATTAGCACATACATAGTATTAAACTTTTTACACATTGTTGTGCATATCTCCTGCAACTAAAGTTAGTTGTAATTTACTTTTGACCTAAACAGGTCACCCTCAGTCAATGAGCAAAATAAGGTTCCTAGTTTATCAAGGTACCTAGGTTTGGTGTGAGACTGAGTGGAGTAGATACAACTGGGTTCTCATTAATAATATAATAACTCCTCACAAGCAGTGAAGATGTAGTCATAGCTAAACACAGCCTGGTATTAAAACATATTCCAAAAGGAGGAGGGGGATTGTGTGTAAGTAAAGCTGTGATTCTATAAATTACTAGAGAGTGGCCATATTGGCTACATTTTTTCAGGATGAACCAATTTTGTTTTTGCCAGTGCACGTCTACTCATTACCTCAAGCTAAATCTATTCAAAACTGAGCTCCTAATTTTCCCTTCTTTTTCCAAGATCTCCACTCAACAGCTTTCTATAACTGTCAACAATAACATCATTACTCCAACCCTACATGCCCATTGTCTCGATTTCACATTTTAATTAGATCTTTCTTTCACTCCACACATTTAATCTTTGGCCATTTCCTGACATTTCCACCTTAAAAACATCTCCAAAATTTACCACTTCTTCACCCAAAACACAACTAAGATTTTAATACACTTTCTCATAATTTCCAGCCTTGACTATTACATATCCATCCCCTGTGGTTTCCCTAGCTGCTGCCTATCTCTTTTACAATACATAATGAATGCCTCTGCCAGACGGATCATCCTTATACATCATTTTTCATCTAAAAATCCCTTCACTGGCTTCCTCCAGCCTCCAGAATAAAGTACAGCATTTTGACCCTAGCATTCAAGGCCCTCAATAACACTGCACCCCGCTATATCTAGGACCTTGTCTTTAGGTAATCTCCCTCCCATCCCCTTTACTCTACTCATGACCTTTTTCTCTCCTCCTCACTTGTTACCTACTTATATTCCCATCTACAGGACTTCTCCAGAATTGGAGTTATTTTGTGAAACTATCTGCCTCACGCCTCATGACTCTACACTAGTTTTTAAAGAATTCTTTATCGACTCTACTGTTCAGGAATGCATGCAATGTATGCTAACCTTTTCTTACCTCAGTCCCTTTCCTCCTTTTGTCCTCACCCTAAATTCCCTTAGCATGTAAGCCTACAAGTCTAACTGTTCTGTAGATCACCTTCATGAGAGCTGATTTACAACAGTGAAACTTTTAGCAGGGCCCTCTACCCATTTGTCTCCTATAAATGTTATCTTTCTATATTATACCTATGTTTATAGCACTGCAGAATCTGTTGACGCTCTACAAATAACTGATAATTATAACTTCATAATGTGTGCAATTCTATACAAATTTGCGCAATTTAACAATTTTCAATATATTTCAATCATAAAGGGAATTTATATTTTTCTTTTTTTTTACCAGTTGAGAACACTGTTTTATTGCTTAAAATTTTTTATTTAACTTATTTTTAAAACTTATTAAAGTAGGAAATTACTGTGTTTACCATATGAACTGGACATGCACAAGAACATACAATATGATATGCTGTGCAAAAGAGGATAAAATGAGTTTTGAAAAGGTCAAGGCTGTTGAAACAGAAAAGTAAAAAATCATGGGAAAATCTGCTCGAAAAGTGTTTTCTGATAAATTGAAGTAGACACTTGGCACATCTCTTCTAATGTATTGGAATAGACCCCACTGTTTAGTCACCTTTGTATTTCCCTTAGGAATATCCACATTCAAATAGCTTTTATTTACAAGTAGATTTACATTAATTGGAACAGACAAGCATTACTTCTTCACATTCTTAGATGTTATGAAGTGCTATAAAAAGTATTATTATTCTCACCATATCACCAGCAATATTGTATGCAGTGATACAATGCTGTATTTCTATATCCCACAAGCTGTTTATTTAGGCTTATGGATCAACAGGCTGAGTAATTCAGTGCTATATATAATCATTCTTTAAAGGGACATAAAACACTTTGATATGGTAAGATAAAATGATATATATATATATATATATATATATATATAAAAGAACAAGTCCTGACTGACTGACTCATCAATGCCCAGCTCTAACCGTTTAACCTAGGAATGTGACATTTGGAAAGTACGTTATTTTTATGACGTAGGCACCGACAAAGGAAGGATTTTTTTGGAAATTATGTCCCTAATGGGCTGAAAAAGGGGTTGAATTTTTTTATGAGAATACCTATATCTCAAAAACCGAACATGTTATAGACCTGAACATTTATATTTAGATTCCCCTTTAAAAATAAAGAAGCAAGTATTTTACCATTTCCCGAAAATCCCCTTAAGGGGGGTTAAAAGTGGGGATGATTTATGAGGACCGAAGATGTTAGAAAAGTAAAAATTATAATTTAAAATCTTCATTATAAAGTAAGTTTACATGCCAAATTTCTTGCTCCCATCAGCAGTTCTCAAGATATGGATATCACTAAAAAAATGAATACTCTTTTTTCACATCTGACAGTTGAATCATAATATATAATTGCATCTTTTGCACATTTTTAATGTGACGGACGGACGTCTCGCCCACAACTTAGCTGATTGGTGCCAATTTACGAGAAACACCGAGAGTTAAAGAATACTCACAAAGTTCATCTCAGCAAGTGTGAAACCTGAACAGGCACACACATGAGGGCACATGTCGTTGCAAGTGGTTGCGGTTTTTGCATATTTTTAATGTGCCAGATAGACGTCCCACCCACAACTTAGCTGATTGGTGTCTATGTACGAGAAACACAGAGACTTATCGAAAACTCACAAAGTTCATGTCAGCAAGTGTTTAACCCGAAGGGCACACATCGTTGCGATTGGTCGCATTTTTTGCATATTTTTAATGTGCCGGACAGACGCCCTGCCCTCAACTTAGCTGATTGGTGCCCATGTACGAGAAACACTGAGAATTAACCAAAAATAACGAAGTTCATGTCAGCATGTGTGCAACCCGAACAGGCACACACATGAGGGCTCACGTCATTGTGAGTGGTTGCGTTTTTTGCATATTTTTAATGTGACGGATGTCCCGCCCACAACTTAGCTGATTGGTGCCTATGTACAAGAAACACAGAGAATTAATGAAAACTCACAAAATTCACCTCAGCAAGTGTGCAACCTGAACAAGCACACAGGTGAGTGATTGCGTCGTTGTGAGTTGTTGCATTTTGTTTGTCTCATTCTCTGTCTGTAATTACAACACTAAAAAATTCCTGGGCGCATATCAATGGAAAAATTATCATTCAGCCAGATTACGAGTTTTGCGTTATGGCTGGCTCGCTAATTACTTGTAAGTTATTTTCAATGCTCACCTTTCATAACGCTGCTATTACAGGTTTCCAAAAAAACGGCTTGTGCGGGCGATATGGTTGCGTTGAGCTCTATGATTCACCCAAATACAAGCAGTGTTTTGACTTGCTCGTGCACGATTTCCCCATAGACATCAATGGGTCTGAAGGTAACACCAGCACAAAAATGAACTTGAAACACTTTATTAAAGGTTACATTAAAAGCGACATTTCGGGGGTTAACCCGAAACGTCGCTTTTAAAGTAACCTTTAATAAAGTGTTTCAAGTTAATTTTTGTGCTGGTGTTACCTTCAGAGATGTTGTGAGCAGGGGTTGTTGCAGCTTACCCCAAACACTGTGCACTTTCTCACTCTGTGGTGCTGTATCCCACTGAACTGACTAGCTAGACATCAATGGGGAGAGCTGGCTAAAAAAAGCCTACCACCTGCAATCGCAGAATGAAAACCTCCGTAACGCAGCCCCATTGTTGTCTATGGGGAAAAAATGTATGTTTAAACCTAACACCCTAACATAAACCCGAGTCTAATTACCCCTAATCTGCCGTCCCCAATGTCACCACCACCTACATAAAGTTATTAACCCCTAATCTGCTGCCCCTGATATCATCGCAACCTACAAAAAATTATTAACCCCTAATCTGCTGCCCCCAATATCGCCGCCACCTACATCAATTTATTAACCCCTAATCTGCTGCCCCAACGTCGCTGCCACCTACCTACACTTATTAACCCTAAATCTGCCGCCCCCAACATCGCGGCCACCTACTACACTTATTAACCCCTAATCTGCCTCCCCCAATGTTGCCGCTGCCACTATACTAAAGTTATTAACCCCTAAACCTCTGGCCTCCCACATCTCTAACACTAAATAAATATATTAACCCCTAACGTAACCCAACCTAACGTAACCCTAACCCTAACACCCCCTAACTTTAACATAATTAAAGTAATTCTAAATAAAACTTACTATTAATAACTAAATAATTCCTATTTAAAAATAAATACTTACTTACCTGTAAAATAAACCCTATGCTAGCTACAATATAACTAATAGTTACATTGTAGTTAGCTTAGGTGTTTATTTTATTTCACAGGTAAGTTTGTATTTATTTTAGCTAGGTAGACTAGTTAGTAAATAGTTATTAACTATTTACTAACTACCTAGTTAAAATAAATACAAATGTACCCGTAAAATAAAGCCTAACCTGAGTTACACGAACACCTAACATTACAATAAAATGAAATAAAATTAATAAAATTAATAAAAAAAATTATCTAAATTACAAAAAAAACACCACTAAATTGCACAAAATAAAAAAAGAAATTATCAAAAATAAAAACAAATTACTCCTAATCTAATAGCCCTATCAAAATAAAAAAGCCCCCCAAAGTAAAATCAGCTCTTTTACCTTTTAAAAAAAATACCAACACCCCCCAACAGTAAATTCCACCACCCACACAACCAAACCCCAAATAAAAAACCTAGCTAAATTAACCTAAGCTCCCCATTGACATGAAAAGGGCATTTGTATGGGCATTGCCCTTAAAAGGGCATTTAGCTCTTTTACATGCCCAGACCCTAATCTAAAAATAAAACCCACCCAAAAAAAACCTTAAAAAAACCTAACACTAACCCCCGAAGATCCACTTACAGTTATTGAAGTCCCGCTTGAAGGATCCATACAGCCGGAGAAGTCCTCATCCAGGGGGCAAGAAGTCTTCATCCGGGCGGCCTCTTCCATCTTCATCCAGCCGGAGAAGTCCTCATCCAGACGGCAAGAAGTCTTTATCCAGACGGCATCTTATATCTTTATCTATCCGGTGCAGAGCTGGTCCATCCTGAAGATATCCAGTGTGGAGCATCCTCTTCATACGGTCGCCGCCGTAAACTGGAACTTCAATGCAAGTGACGTCATCCAAGATGGCGTCCCTTGCATTCCTATTGGCTGAGAAATTTTAATCAGCCAATAGGATTAGAGCTGCTAAAATCCTATTGACTGTTCCAATCAGCCAATAGGATTGAACTCTCATCCTATTGGCTGATTGGAACAGCCAATAGGATGAGAGCTCAATCCTATTGGCTGATAGGTCGGATCAATCTCACAACAATTACGATGCGGAATTCCGGCGTATTTGTGGTTGACACTTTGATAGATAGGCCTCAAGATCTTTTTTATAAGCATACATTTAGACATGGTCCAGTCCTTTATCTCGACATCCTATGAATATGCTGAACAGGCATTAGTGCAGACACCTATGTTAACATTTGACATTGAGCTCAAATGTCTTCTTACATAGTTTTCCAGGGGTCATTCCACTTGACACAAGAAGTTGAACCAACCATACAATGTCTCAAAAATGTCAAAATATCCCCATTATTTAGAATAATGACAGACATTGTGATGCTGCCTAAGAATACATTTTGGTCTTTTTTGGGAGGTCTTCAGGATTTGTGTGTGGTCAAATGATGTATTTTTTATGTTTCATGCTGGTAACGTCTGACACTTTGTGGACAAAACTTTTTTTTAATATAAAATTAAACTTTAAAACTTATATAAATGTATTGCTGAAAATCTTTTAATAGAAGTTTGTCATATTCTGCCAAAATTTAAAATTATAAGCAATTATATATTTTATTTTTTATTTTTATTTTTTTGCAATAACTTTTTTGAATGTGTGCACAGACATTTATACCAACTTGACATTTCTGTATTATTATTAATAAAACAACTCCAACAATAAGTAATAATGTAGGCTTCGAGAGAAATAACAAAATCTTTGTGGGTTTATTTTTATCATTATATTGAAATATATGTGTTGCTCCTTCACACCTAGAAACTTGCACAGCTAGATAAATTGGCCTCAAGCAAAAATTTGCCATTGTAAAAATAATTTAAGGGACATCATGAGACTTATTAGATAATCTTACCAAGGCAGAGAGATTTAGCTCATTAAGCCCATAAAGAGAGAAAGTTTAATTATTTAGAAGTAGATTACAAGTGGAGCGATAATTTATCCTACATCATAAATGGGCTAATTTGCCCGTCTACGGGCACACGATAATTAACCAGTCATTACAGACCTCTGGTTAATTTTTTGAAATGTCACGCAATTGCCAATAAAATAACATGTGAGGTCCCTTTTGGGGAAAAAAAACTGCACTAAGCTATTTTTAGGGGTTAAAGTGTGCAGGTGTGGGTGTTAGAGGGGGGGGGGGGGCTTCTTAGAGTCTTGCAACTGGTCCCTGTGGTTTCTAGTTACGCCTCTGACTCAACATATTGCAGCACTTGCGAGATATGATGATTCACTTGATCATCATAACTGTGGAGAGCTAAATGTTATATGCACCAATTGTGATGCTGTACATTTTTAAAAAGAGCAGCCATCAGACAAACGATTCAGTCAATGCTACAGCAAAGGAAAAGTAATTATTGAACCTATTAAAGTTGCTCCATTAATAAAAAAACTAATGACAGGAAATCATAAACATTGAAAATATAAAATAAAAAATATTAGATCTTTTAATAATTCTTTATCATTTGCTTCAATGGGGGCGAATATTGCTCCTCCTGCTGGTTATGGCCCTTACTGTTTTAGAATTAATGGACACATTTATCACAGAACTGGGTCACTTCATCCTTCCAATGAGGATAATAGAGAGTTTGCACAACTATATATTCTTGATCCAGATGAGGCTGCACAACAGCACCTTATGATTGATGAAAATACAAATTGCAACCCTAAATTAATGACTGAGTTGAGTTATTTTATGGCTTTAATCAATCCTTTTGCTGAAGCATGTAAAATGTTGTATGAAGTAGAACAAGAATGTTTAGAAGATGGATATTGAAATGGTGTTACACCTGCAACTGTAACCAATGCAATAGTACAAGATTGCAAAAATGATCAACGTAGATATAATGCTCCACGGTGTAATGAGGTAGCTATTATTTTAAAAAATGCAGATGGTGACCTTCCTCTTGAGCGAGATCTTATTATTCATTGTCGAAGTCCTAACAATGAAAAAAACCAGAAAGGATAAGTATTTTAGATCCAAATTTGGAGCCAATGTTGTATCAACTTCTTTTCCCTTTTGGGGATCAAAGTCGGTCACGTAAAATGAAACTTAATTACAACCCTACTACGGTTAGAAATGCAAGAACTCAAGCCTTAGCAAAGCCAAGAGAAAGGGTCACACCAATACAATTTTATGGGTATATACTTTCCATCCGTCACGAGTTTAACCCATTCTGAGTTCTGACAAATTGACATAGCAGTACTTTGTACATTCCACGGTAGTCCAAGAAACATGGTACAGAATTACCAAGATGCCATGGCTATTGTAAGAAAGTATGGGAAGCCTGATTCTTTCATAATCGTGACATGTAACCCAAAATGGTCTGAAATTGTTGTTAATCTGAAAGAAGGTAAAGCAGTTGAATTTCAACCTGATTTAGTGGCAAGAGTTTTTCATTTAAAACTTCAAGAACTTCTTGATGATACCACAAAGAAACATGTTTTGTGTAAACCAGCTGCCAAAGTTCATGTAATCCAAAAACGTGGATTACCTCATGCACATATTTTGCTTATATTATGTACACAAGATAAGCTTAAAAATGCACAAGTAATTGATAGCTTTATTTCTGCAGAAATACCTGACATTTAAGTCAATACTCGGTTACATGCAATTGTTACCAAACACATGATACATGGGCCGAATGGGGAGCATAATCTAAGATCTCCATGTATGGTTGATAGGGTTTGCTCTAAGCAATTTCCAAAATATTTCCAAGAAGAAACTTTGATCAATGTAGATGGTTATCCACATTACAAAAGAAGCAAAAAAATGTTTCAATTGAAATAAATGGTAAAAAAATTGATAACTCTTGGGTTGTACTATACAACCCATACTTGACATTAAAGTACAACTGCCATATTAATATAGAAAGCTGTGTTTCCATAAAACGTGTAAAGTACATATTCAAATATATTTATAAAGGTCATGACTGCGCAAATATTGCAATTAAAGAACATAAAACACTTCTTCATGATGAGATAACTTTATTTATGGATTTCAGATATGTTAATGCTCCAGAAGCAGCATGGCAACTTTTTGGCTTCCATATGCACCATCAATCGCATACCATTGTACGATTACAAGTTCACCTTCCTGGAGAACAGTCAGTATATTTTACTGAAGACATTATTGAATCTGCTGTAGAAAGAACACAATTAAGAGACACAACTTTGACTGCTTGGTTTAAATTAAACCAAGAAGATTTGTCAGCTCATGCATATCTTTACACTGATATTCCTCAGCATTTTGTTTTTCACCAAAACACAACAACATGGGGAAAAAAAGAGTACAAGATCGAGGAAATAGCACTGTTGGTTGCATGTACTCTGCAAGTTTAATTTCAGATGTTGAGAGATTTTGTTTACGCTTGCTTTTACTTGTTTCTTTTGAAGATATCCGAACAGTTGATGGTGTTCAATTTTACACATTTAAAGAAGCAGCTCAAAAACGTTGTCTTTTTGAAGATGATCAATCATGGGATTTAACTCTTCATGAAGCTGCAAGTGAAATGATGCCTCAACTGCTTAGAGAGATTTTTGCTCATATTTGTAATTTAGCATCTCCACCAAATGCTAAAGAGATTTTTGAAAAGTACAAAGAAAAACTTTTTGAAGACTTTTCAAGACACCCAGGTCACACACCAGAATGTCAAAATTGTTTAAATTATGCACTTAGAAATATTCAGGATATTTTAATTGTTAATGGCAAAAATTGTCAGGATTTACCAAATACTCCAAACAATTTACCTGAAAATCCCAGAGATCTCTATGATGCTTCTTTTGAAATGTATACTGGAGTCCAAATGAAGGCATCTTTTCATGACCTTCAAAGAGAAAGTTTTGAAGAAATCATTGCTGCATCGGAAAATGACAGTTTACCATAAAGGTGTTATTTCCTTGATGGTCCTGCTGGTAGTGGTAAAACCTACCTATACAAGATTTTTTTTAAGGATATTTAGAGGAAATAGTGAGGTAGCATTACCAGTTGCTTCAACAGGCATTGCAGAAAATTTGCTTGAAGGTGGATGAACATACCACTTGCAGTTTAAGTTGCCAGTTCCTTTGTTGGATACTTCAACCTCTTCCATGAGTCAAACTTCTAATGATGCACAAAAGATCTGTACTGCAAAGATAAATATTTGGGATGAATCAACCATATCTTCCAGTGATGAATAACAACAAACCTTTTGGAGGCTAAACTATTCTGCTCAGAGGTGATTTCAGAACAAACTCTTCCAGTTGTTGCACACGGAAGTAGATCAGCTATAGTTGAAGTCAGCATAAAATTGAATCCATTCTGGCATAAGTTTAAGCTTTTGAAGCTGACTAATAATGTAAGATATGTTGATCCAGAGTTTAGCTCTTGGCTTTTAAAGCTTGGAGATAAACTACTGACAAACGAGCATGGCTTTCATGAAGACACATTTTCAAAATTCCATCTCAAATGATCTGCAAAGACTGACTCCATTGTAAAGGAGATTTTTGGTGAAGAGTTAAAAGATTCTGATGCTTTTAAGTTTTCAAAAATGGCATTTTTATGTTGAAAAAATAGTGATGTTCATAAAATCAATAAAGAAGTTCTTTGTTTCTTAGAAGGTGAAACCTCTGCTTACTTAAGCACTGATTCTATTGATGATGAACCGCAGGAAGATAGGGATAATTACCCAGTTGAGTTTTTAAATGAATTGGCTCCTTCTGGAATGCCAGTTCATAAACTCAATCTTAAAATAGGTAGTATTATTATGCCTTTGCATAATCTTAACACCAAAAGAGGTCTTTGTATTGGCACCAGATTGGTTGTGAAAGCTTTGCGTCAAAATTTAATTATTGCCCAAGCATTAACAGGTACAGCTGAAGGGCAAAATGTCTTCATTCCTCAAACAGACTTAGCCCCAAGTAATACAGAACTTCCTTTTGTATTATGAAGAAGACAATTTCCAGTTAAATTAGCATTCGCTATGATAATTAACAAATCTCAAGGTCAAACTTTAGATAGAGTTGGCATCTATTTGCCAGAGCCAGTTTTCAGCCATGTACAGCTATATGTAGCTTTTTCTTGGGTAAAAAGCTCTGCTGATGTAAAAGTTAAGGTCATAGATGGACAAGAACAAGGCAACCTATTACCTGGAAGTGATGCCTGTTTTACTAAAAATGTTGTTTATAAAGAAATATACTTAAAGTAGACATAATTTGAAGAGCAGCAATTTTGGATTTATTTAGTCCAAATAGGATGTTGCTATACCTGTAGTTTATCATATATAAAATATTTTTGGTATATTTAGGGCAGTAGTCCATAAAAATACAGTATTGCTACACCTGTAGCTTAAATATTTATATAAAAACAGAGTTACAAAATAGGTTGTTTCTACATCTGTAGCTTAAAAAATAATTAGACTGCCATCTAGGCATGCTTATTGACTAGTCAAAAATAAAAAAAATTAAACATATTGCCCTTAAAAGGGCATTCAGCTCTTTTACTGCCATTAAAAGGGCATTCAGCTCTTTAAAGAGTAACCAATAAATCCCTAATTTAAAAAAACAAACCTCCAAAATATAAATAAAAGCCTAAGACCTCTATGTATCAAGCCATCTACTTCCCTGCATTCGCCGGCCCAATACCCTCACCTAAGCTCGCCTACCATCGCCGCCGCAGACCTGAATACATTTGCCAAAGTTATCAAGAAAGCTGTAAAGAAGCCGCGCACCAAGTACGGAGCGATGAGCAGCGGACTGTTGTTAACTGACAGTCATCTATCTCGCTGCTCACCGGCTTCTTTGCAGGTTTCTTGCTAGCCTGTCACTAAGCACCCACACTATACTATACTGTTTTACCCCCTAAACCGCCGCTCCTGGAGCCCCCACCACCTAAATAAAGTTATTACCCCCTAAACCACCGCCCCTGGACCCCGTCGCCACCTACATGATATGTATTAACCCCTAAACCGCTGCTCCCGGACCCCACCGCCACCTACATTATACCTATTAACCCCTAATCTGCCGCCCCCTATACTGCCGCCACCTATATTAAAGTTATTAACCCCTATCCTACGGATCCCAGACCCCGCCACAACTAAATAAATTGTTTAACCCCTAAACCACAGCTCCCGGACCCCACCGCAACTAAATTAAATGTTTAACCCCTAAACTGCCGCTCCCGGACCCCGCCGCAACTAAATTAAATGTTTAAAACTTAAACCGCCGCTCCCAGACCCAGTTGCAACTAAATTAAATGTTTAACCCCTAAACCGCCGCTCCCGGACCCCGCCGTCACCTATATTAAACTTATTAACCCCTAAACCTAAGTCTAACACTAACACCCCCCTAAATACATATTACAATTATTAACTAAATTATTCCTATTTAAAACTAAATACTTACCTGTAAAATAAACCCTAAAATAGCTACAATATAACTAATAATTATATTGTAGCTATTTTAGGATTTATTTTTATTTTACAGGCAACTTTGTATTTATTTTAACTAGGTACAATAGCTATTAAATAGTTATTAACTATTTAATGGCTACCTAATTAAAATAACTACAAAATTACCTGTAAAATAAATTCTAACCTAAGTTACAAATACACCTAACACTACACTATCATTAAATTAATTAAAAAATTAACTACAATTACCTAAAATTAAATACAATTAAATAAACTAAACTATAGTACAAACCCCCCCACTAAATTACAGAAAATAAAAAAATTACAAGAACTTTAAACTAATTACACCTAATCTAAGCCCCTAATAAAATAAAAAAGCCCCCCAAAATAATAAAATGCCCTACCCTATACTAAATTACAAAGTAATCAGCTCTTTTACCAGCCCTTAAAAGGGCTTTTTGCAGGGCATTGCCCCAAAGTAATCAGCTCTTTTACCTGTAAAAAAAAAAATACAACATCCCCCCAACATTACAACCCACCACCCACACACCCCTACTCAAAAACCCACCCAAACCCCCCTTAAAAAAACCTAACACTAACCCCCTGAAAATAACCCTACCTTGAGCCGTGTTCATCCAGCAGGATCGAATTCTTCATCCAAGCGGGGCAGAAGAGGTAATCCATCCGGCCAAAGTCTTTATCCAAGCGGCGACTTCTATCTTCAATCATCCAGAGCCATCTTCCATCCAGCCGACGCGGAGCCATCTTTTTTCAACGACGTCCTAACACCGAATGCCTGGTCCTTTAAATGACATCATCCAAGATGGCGTCCCTCGAATTCCTATTGGCTGATAGGATTCTATCAGCCAATTGGAATTAAGGTAGGAAAAATTTGATTGGTTGATTTAATTCGAGGGACGCCATCTTGGATGACATCATTTAAAGGACCAAGCATTCGGTGTTAGGGCGTCGTTGGAAGAAGATGGCTTCACGTCAGCTGGATGGAAGATGGCTCCGTTTCGGATGATTGAAGATAGAAGACGCCTCTTGGATGAAGACTTCGGCCGGATGGAGGATCTCTTCTGCCCCGCTTGGATGAAGAATTCAGCCCAGCTGGGTGAACACGGCTCAAGGTAGGGTGATCTTCAGGGGGTTAGTGTTAGGTTTTTTTAAGGGGGGTTTGGGTGGGTTTTAGAGTAGGGGTGTGTGGGTGGTGGGTTGTAATGTTGGGGGGTATTGTATTTTTTTTTACAAATAAAAGAGCTGTCTACTTTGGGGCAATGCCCCACAAAAAGCCCTTTTAAGGGCTGGTAAAAGAGCTTATTTTATTTTATTAGGGGGCTTAGATTAGGTGTAATTAGTTTATTTTAGGGTTTATTTTACAGGTAAGTATTTAGTTTTAAATAGGAATAATTTAGTTAATAATTGTAATATGTATTTAGATGTATTTAAATAATATTTAAGTTAGAGGGGTGTTAGTGTTAGACTTAGGTTTAGGGGTTAATAAGTTTAATATAGGTGGCGGCGGGGTCCGGGAGTGGCGGTTTATGGGTTAAACATTTAATTTAGTTGCGGTGGGGTCCGGGAGCAGCGGTTTAGGGGTTAAACAATTTATTTAGTTGCGGTGGGGTCCGGGATCCGCAGGATAGGGGTTCATAACTTTAATAAAGGTGGTGGCGGTATAGGGGGTGGCAGATTAGGGGTTAATAAGTATAATGTAGGTGGTGGTGGGGTACAGGAGCAGCGGTGTAGGGGTTAATAACTTTATATAGGTGGCGGGGTGTAGGGGGGGCAGATTAGGGGTGTTTAGACTCGGGGTACATGTTAGGGTGTTAGGTGCAGACATCTCCCATAGAAATCAATGGGATATCGGGCAACATGAGCTTTCGCTGCTGTCAGACTCCCATTGATTCCTATGGGATCTGCCGCCTCCAGGGCGGCGGATTGAAAACAGGTACACTGGGCCGGAATAGTGCCGAGCGTACCTGCTAGTTATTTGATAACTAGCAAAAGTAGTCAGATTGTGCCGAACTTGCGTTTGGCACATCTGGAGTGACGTAAGAATCGATCTGTCGGACTGAGACCAGCGGATCGTAGCTTATGTCACTATATTCTACTTTTGATGGTCTCTAGCCTTTGATAACTAAGGCGAATCAGACTCGGAACAAATACGCTGCGAAATTCCAGCATATTTGCGGTTGACGGCTTGATAACTAGAGGCCTAAGTCTAACCCCAAATAGGTACTCACCATTCCTGAAGTTTGGCGGAGAAGGTCCTTTTCCAGGCTGTGAAGTCTTCTTCAAATCAGCCAATAGGATTTCAGTAGCAAGCATCCTATTGGCTGATTTGAATTTGAAGAATCAAATCAGCCAATAGGAATGCATGGGATGCCATATTTAAACACGCACCTTGAATTCACTATGCAGTGTGCGACGGCGATCACACAAAGAGGATCCTCAATGCTCCATGGCTCCGCGATCGCCGGTCCTGCTCCATGCTCATCTCTGCTCCATGCTGGCTTGGTCCTGGATGAAGGAAGAGGTCCCCACTTGGATGAAGATGTCGGCCATTTGGAAGAAGACTTTACTGACTGGAACTGGACCTTCTCCACCGGACTTCAGGAACGGTGAGTACCTATTTCGGGGTCAGACTAAGGCTTTTTTTTTTTAGATTAGGGATTTATTGAGCACTTTTAAAAGAGCTGAATGCCCTTTAAGGGCAGTAAAAGAGCTGAATGCCCTTTTAAGAGCAATGCCCATACAAATGGGCATTGGGTAATTTAGGATATTTTAGTGTTATTTTTTTTTATTTTGGGGATTTGGTGGGTGGGATTTTTACTGTTAGAGGGGGGACTTAGTATTTCTTAAGGTAAAAGAGCTGTTTAACTTAGGGCGATGCCCTAAAAAAGGCAATTTATAAGGGCTATTGGTAGCTTAGTATTAGATTAGGGGGTGTTTTTATTTTGGGGGGGGCATTTTATTTTCATAGGTATTAGGTTTAATTTTGTTATTTTTGATAATTTGGTTTATTCTTTTATGTAATGTTAGACTTTTTATTTTAATTGTAATTTAGATTTTTTTCAATTAGGTAATTTGGGTTAATTTAGGGGGTGTTAGGTTAGGGATTTTAGTAATTTAATTAGTTATTTGCGTTGTGGAGGTTTAGCGGATTAGGGGGTTAATAGATTTATTAGGATTATTGCATTGTGTGGGTTTTGCGGATTAGGGGTTAATCATTTTATTCATTTGATTGCGTTGTGGGTTAATGGTGAATTAGGACTTAATAGTTTTATAAGGTTTATTGTGATGTGGTTTAATGGCAGATTAGGGGTTAATACATTTCTTAAGTTTATTGTGATGTGGGTTAATGGCGGATTAGGGGTTAATACATTTATTAGATAGATCGCGATGGGGGTGAATGGCAGATTAGGGGTTAATACATTTTTTATGTAGTTTACGATGTTGGGGTTGGCAGATTTAGGGGTTTATACATTTATTATTAGTTCTGATGTGGGGGTAATGGCGGGTATAAGGGTTTTTACGTGTCAGGTTTATTTTTGGTAAGCAGGTTGAACTTTTACGGGAGATTTCACTTTTTTTTTTCTTAGGCACCGGCAGTTTCTAACGTGCCGTAAGTCACTGGTGACTCAAGAAATTTGTATTTACACACATTTCTGGACATCGCTAGTCTATCCGACTTACAGCACTTGAACTGCCGATGGCGATATTTGATTCCCTGATGTGCGAGAGGAAATGCATATGTAATCTCGCCCTCCTGTCCCTGCTAAATAAAGTATAACCCTCTAAGTTAACTGCCCAGTCATGTGAATCATCTCACCAAGTTTCAGTTATACTGATAATATCATAGTCCTCTTCTGCAACTAAGAGCTCCAGCTCCCCCATTTTACTAGTCATGCTTCTTGAATTTGCTGTCATACATTTAATTTTCATGTGCTTTCTGCTGCTACTTGGTGAGCTTTCCTCTAAGTCCTCCCTTGCTTGAGATATTCTAGGTGGGACATATTCACAGACGGATATTTCTGTTCTATTGTGTTCAAACTGACCCTCCCCTCTTTGCCTAGTTTAAAATATTCTCTAAGCGTGCTACCATCCCCTCCCCAACATATCTGTACCCATGTCATTCAGGTGCAATCCATTTTTACTGTACAAATTTTACCCAAGTAAAAAGTCAGCCCAGTTCTCTAAAAAGTCAAGCCCCTCATTTTTACACCATGTTTTTAACCATGAATTAACTGACCTTAACTCCTTCTGCCTTACTGAGTTTGCACATGGCACTGGTAATATCTCAGAAAATATTACATTGGAGGTCCTTGCTTTAAGCTTGCTACCTAACTCCCTGAAATAATTTTTTAGGACACTCCATCTCCTGCTGATTCCTTCATTAGTACCAATATGCACCATGACTGCAGGATCAGACCCACATCCCTCTAACAATTTGTCAATACACTCCACAATATGCCTAACACGAGCCCCTGGAAGACAGCAAACTGTTCTATTTAAGGAGTCAGGATGAAAAATTACCCTATCAACCTTCCTAATAATAGAGTCTCCTACCACCAGCATCTGCATCAGGCCCTGACTTGAATGCCCCTCTTCTATGACTGAAGGACTTTTAACAATAGTATGCCCTGCTACCATGACAGAAGGACTGCCAACTATAGTATGCTCCTCTTCCATGACTAAAGGACTGTTCACTATACTAGGCAAAACAACACTCTCTGACACTGCCACCCCTGAACTAAAATTTCCAACATCTTCACTCAATCTGGCAAATCTGTTGGAATGCACCAGCTCAGAACTGGCCTGTCTCTTCCGCTTACCTTTACTTGGCCCTCTAACTGTGAACCAGCTACATTTTGGAGTCTCCTCATCTGAATCCTCTCCATTCTGCTAGAACCATTAACAACCTGCTCAGTCATATTAATTTCCATTTCATACAGTGTTGCAATTCGTTCCTCCAAAACTGCAATACAAGTTTTTAAAGAGACAATATGCTCACACTTGCCACAGACATATAATCCCTGAAGTGGCTGCTCCAGTGATGCAAACATATGGTAAGCTGTACACTGAATGAGATTCTCACACATTCTTACTAAAAGGCTTAAATTAAATATATAAAATAATTGTATTTCCCCTTGGTTACTTCAAACCCTTGTTTGCCCAAATTCACTTGTTTAACTAACTCTTTACTTAAACAGAACATCTTACTTCAACAGAGAATTAATGCAGCAACCCTCACAGAGCAGGCTCCCAGAGTTGCTGATCTAAATGTATAGTCTAGGCCCACACAGGTGAAACGAATCCCTACCCTAATTACACACACAGAACAAAAAAAAAAAAAAAAAATTAGTTAAAAGTTAAAAGCAAACTTAAATAAATACAGTTATTTTTAAAAATGCACCCCTTACACAGCAAACAAATTAAATATTTACTTGTTTAACTAACTCTTTACTTAAATAGAAATTTTTACTTTAACAGAGAATCAATGCAGCAACCCTCACAGAGCACTGGAACAATATTATGCATCTGTTTTTGCTGCCAGCAATCTATGACGGTAGTTACAATTTCACAAATGATCTCTTGTGCAATTCCAGCCCCTGCTTTCTTACAACCAATCACATGAAGTTAGGGGCTGTCAAACCCTCTTGTCGGATCAGTCCAGGTTGATTTTAATATACCATCTCTGAGGTGGAAAAGAAGTTACAAAGCTTGGTTTCATTATAACTGTTTGCATACCCATGTCTCATTCTAATTGCAGAAGTATTTTGCTCATTTGCTGTACCTTTCCGCTACCAGTCCATAGGATATACAATTGTTGTTATGTTGCTCATAATCACAGTGAGATGCCAGCAGCTCAGGGGAATAAAAGTATAAGCAGGGTTCACAAATCATAGTTTGAGACCCTATTTACAGCATCATGGACATATTTAGCCCTTATCTGAAAACAAACTTCTCTGCCTAGGCAACAATTAGCTTCTAAAGTGGGGAAGGCACATGGCAGCTAGGGAATCACGTGACCCATTAAGGCTTCCATCCAGCCCAGCCATAGCAGAAGTTGCATCGAGAAAGAATTTAAATGTATTGCTTTGAAATGTTATCTTCAGTAAATAAATATAGTTTATGTGTCAATAGAAAATACCTGCATTCTCTTTCTACCTCACACACTGGGATTTAAAAAGTATTAGTTCAAAATAATATAATAGTGCAAAAATAAAATACTGTAGTGTGTTATATGCAAGCAATAGTTAATTAGCAAAATGCTCCAGCTATGTATTAAACCCCTAGAATGTGCACCCAAAATGTGGAAACAATTTGCTAAATCATGTGCATATTTAATGTAATTGTTCTTACGATTTGCTAAATTTTGGGCACAGTTTGATAAATTATGTGCACAATTTATTTTTAAAAAATTCCCAAAAGTGGTAAATTCGGGTCTCCATAATAAACAACTTATATAAACATACCTTACAAAAAAATGCAAATAATGGAGGAAAGGTGCATACTTATTACTTAGTCTAAATATTAGATCTCTAATAAAAAATAACAAGCTTTCATCTGTTTTTCTCATTGAAATCCTAGTGGAAACAAAGGTTAAAAATACACAAAAGAATGCATGAGATTAAAAAAAAAGCAATATTTTATATGGTAGATGTGACTAAATCTTTATCCAGTGGATCAGAATGATTTCTCAAACAGCCAGATATAAACCTTCCAACACCGCTGCCCCAGAGTAGAAGGTATCCAATTAATCTTCGTCCTCTGCTGCACATTGCTTTATTACCTCCGTTTAAACTGGACAGAGACTGAGACGTGAACTGTACAGAAACATATAATTTTAGGATTTTGCAGAGTTTTCACAATGTTCTTGAAAAGTTTGCTTTAGAAGAACTGTTAAAAGTCGAGTCATTTGAGAATTCAAATATGACTGGTTTCTCTAAATAGGCTGTACGTTCTACTAAAATAAAAAAAATACACATATTAAAATATTTTTAATGGATTTCATTGACAATTCATGTATACAGTTTATATATATTTCTATTTAGAATGTATCTATAATGCACTGTATTTTAATTTTATTAAAACACTTACAAATTGAAAATGTTGCTTCTCTTCAAGATATAGGTGGCAAAACAAAGGTCTATCACATAAGGGTGGGTATATAGGAATCAGGAACAAGGAAAACAGCAGAGTCAGGAACAAGCCAGGGATCAGGAACCAGGAAGGACGTCAGACAGCCAGGTAATACATAGGAACTCTCACAAACAGGTCTGAGACAACGCAAAGGCAAAGCATACTGAACAGAGGCTCTTTAAATAATAAGTTATGACATCACAATTCTGAGACTGCATCCTGTCTCACACAGATGATGCACACCAGTCTGGCCATAAAAGGAAGTGCAGGAAATGAGCAGCATCCCCCCCAATGCACCATAGTCAGCAAGCGAGGTGAGTAAAATGGCTGGCAGCTGCACATGGCAAACAAAACATTGACACTAGGCCATCTTTATGTAGAGCAACAATTCTTTTATTCAGATCCTCAGAGAGTTCTTTGCCAAGAGGTGCCATGTTGAACTTCCAGTGACCAGTATGAGAGAGTGTGAGAGCGATAACACCAAATTTAACACACCTGCTCCCCATTCATACCTGAAACCTTGTAACACTAATGAGTCACATGACACCGGTGAAGGAAAATGGCTACAAAACGAAAGAAAACACAGAGCGCATCCCACTCTAAGTGTAACACCGTTTAATATGACAGACATACAAAGCGTTAGAATAACACGTACAATGTGGTAAATAACAAAAAGCACAGTCACCAAATCCTATTCGATTGCACCGGATGCTGTGGGTATGATCGCCATCACCTCGTCAGCTAAGGCTCTTGTACCTCCCAGGCTCCTCCTGGTATCATGTGATGCTAATTAACACTAATTAGATGTTTTGTGTGTATATATAGCTAGTGTTCTTAAATGTTTTTATGAAGCCTGATGAAACAGCCTTGAGCTGAGAAACGCGTAGTTCTGTTTTTATCATTTTAATAAAACTTAATTTTATTGGGACACTTGCTATTATCTTTTATCTGCTATATATTCTCTCGCTGAGAGGAGCCCCTTGCATTGTGCCTCTCTCTGAATCATTGGAGGTTCCTGGATTTCCTGGTATCCAGCAGGCCCTGATCAAGTCTGGTGGGTGACTATATTGATCCCATCCTGCCTCTATAGCATCAAAGGAGATGCTACAACAAATGTGAGTACCTCATTCATCAACTTATTGACTCACATTTTGTCAAGACAATACTAGGCCATATAGGCACCTTTGTCCTTTTATGTTGTTTATCTAGACACCACATCTATACCGGAATTTGGTCTCCTGGGTGACTAATAGAAATCCCAGACTGCTGCTATAGCACTATTTGAAGTGCTTTCTCAAATGTGAGTTTATACTGTATATCCACACATATCCATCTTCTGGACCAGACAATATTGGGCCATGTGGCGCTTCTGTTTCTTCTTGTCTTTGTAGATTGCTGCTTTGGATCCCGGCCTGGATCTCCACAGATAGCTGCCTGTACTCATCTCAGTGACTACCCATCACCACTACTAGAGATTATATTAATACCTATTTAGGACTTAATGTCCTCCACAAGCTGCTAACACAGTTTATTGGACTAATTAGTTCACATAGCTTTGTGAACTCCACATTAGAGTTTGGACTATTTGTATATCACTGTACTTTGGATGTTGATATTTCTATCTTATGTCTTTCTCTTAGGAGGTATATAGACACTTTGCTACCTATCACTATTGTGTGTTATATATAACACCACACCATATCTTTCTCTTAGGAGGTATATATTCTTGTTACTAATATATAGACCAATTAGTCTTTTAATAGTATAGACACGCTATCTTTCTCTACTGAGGCTTGTATACTAATTGGTTAATTAATATTACTTTGACAAGATATCTATTATAATCCTTTATAGGGCGCCCCCTTTCTATTTTTTTGTCGTCAGCTATGTCCTCAGAAGAGCTTCTGGAAAGCCGTGAGAAGACTCGCTGTACCGGGGGATACTCAATATGCAGCACTGGCGCTTAAGATGAGGGTGAAAGTGCAGCCTCTGGAGAACCCCCCCCCCCCACATACACTTTTAGTCCCTCCTCTTCAAGTGTCTGTATGATGGGAAGGCAAATAAAATAGTCTGTTTTTGGCAGCTTAGTGCCAACACCCTCCCTTATTAGCATGGAAACCACAGCTTTAGCAACAAAACAGGAAAATAAAACCAACGGAAGAGAAGACATAGATATAGACCCAATCTCGGCTACACCCCCCCTCCAAAATTCATGTCTTGATGGCAGTATCTCTAGATTTATACACCACTCCCCGACTCTTCAGCTCACGTACAATGCCTTGTGGCAGTCGCCCTGTGACAGAAACTGCATAGACGCCAGGTTTTTTTTTCCTGTTTTGTTGCTAAAGCTGTTGTTTCCATGCTAATGAGGGAGGGTGTTGGCACTAAGCTGCCAAAAACAGACTATTTTATTTGCCTTCCCATCATACAGACACTTGAAGAGGAGGGACTAAAAGTGTGTGTGGGGGGGGGGGTTTTCAGAGGCCGCACTTTCACCCTCATCTGAAGCGCCGGTGCTGCATTTTGAGTATCCCCTGGTACAGCGAGTCTTCTCACAGCTTTCCGGAATGTGTTGAAGTCATCAGATTTGAAATGAGTATATATTTTTAAAAATGCATTAAATTCACAAAGTAAAACATCAAAAAAGTAAAACATCAAATAATGTGTTAATAATGTGTTTTCAATATAGTATAGGGTGAATTGAATTTTCAAATGACTATTTTTGTTTGTATTTTTGCATTTTTCCATACTGTCCCAACTTTTCAGAATTGGGGTTGTATAAGGCATGATAAAGAGATATAGACCATGCTAAACATTCTCTGGTAATTCTGCTTTACCATGGATTTATACCAGATTGCGTGGTAATCTTATTGCGTTCCTGCAATATGGATAGCCCACCCTGAGCAATCAATAGCACTCCACTTACAATCTAGACCTAAATTTAATTTATAAACATAGTTTTGATGTTAGTCTACATCATCCTCCCCTCTAGTTATGGTTGCCACCATTTTGGAACCTACCATTCACTGAATTCCAGTATTCATGTGTTTACACATATCTAGCAACTCTACTTCAGATATCTGCAGTGAAACCTAGGTTCCAAAATGGCAGCACCCATATTTAGAGGGAGGTTCATGGAATTTAGTGTTTAATGGTTAGATAAAACTCCTAGTATAGGGCACTGGTATAAAGTTGGGAAAAAAGTAATTTAATGACCGGTACTTAAGTAAATTTAGAAAAATAATTAGATAAAAAGAAAAAACAGTACTTATAAATTAGCACTCTCGCCTCAGAAGTAAAGTTATGCTAATATACAAAAATGGTGGCTTTGAAATAAATAAAGTCACCCACACTGACAAGGAAACTGCAAATAGACAAAAGTGTAATTTGATTAGCAATTCAATGTGCCAAGGATCATAATAACAAAATAACAAAAAAATGTACATTTAATAATTAACCCCATACATCCTAACACACGCTATAGATCTAAATACTACTATAGTACTGAGATGATCTCACTAAGTAGAGCAAAGAAATACAGCATATACAAATAAAGTCCTGGTGATTTCAACTGTTTAGGACCCAACTTAAATACTTGCCGATAGTGTCCTGAAAGCACTTTGCATGCTGAAATAAATAGATCCTCTGTGTTATGATTAGGCAAAGTGGAGCATAATGCGCTGGTCTGATTTAAGCCAAATATGTTCGTGACTGGTTGCAACTAAATGGCTACACAGCAAACCTCGCAATTTTACCCCCGCTAGCTCGTCAGGGCATGTAATTAGAGTCATCAATATCCTCTTTAAATAGCAACTTTTGTTTCCTTCCCCTGGGAATCCAAGTCGTGAATTTTGGTTCCGTGTATGTACATTGTAAGCAGATTGTGTATAAATTGCAACATTTAGTTATTGTTAAAGTATGATCCAACACTGGGCACTCAAAAAAAGATAATAAATTGTTATAGCTAAACTACACTAACAATTTCTATATATGCAATAAAACAAAAATATGAAGCTAATACTGTATATCAACAATAAACTAAAGAGTTTTGTTGTTTTGTTTGAGAATTGCTCAATACATTGCAACTTAATTACACCATGGCTATTACTGACTATACAATTGAAGTATTGAACTAACCCAAAAATGGAGAGTATAATAATTCCTTGTTGAGGCCTCCTGGGGACAAAGTATCAAGATTATAAATCCAGCGGCTTTCATGTTGCAGAAGTATCTTATTAAGATTACCACCGCTGATGCCTAACTTCACCTTTTCAATCCCTATTATACTAAAAGTTCTGGGAGAGGAGTTGTGATATTTTTTAAAATGCTGTGCTACACTTGATGTTTTCTCCTCATGTTCAATGTCACGTACATGTACTAGTGTGCGATCTCTGAGGACTCGTGGTTTTACCAACATAGAAGAGCTGGCACCCACATTTAGCTAGATAAATAAGTCCTTCTGACCTACAGGTAATCTTAGCTCTAATATTGTAGGTGCGACCTGTTTTGGACACAAAATATTTAGCTTTCTGTATGTAGGTACAGGCCTTACAACACCTACATGGGTAGCAGCCTGGTTCATATGCAGCACATTGTAACCAGTTTTGTACCTGAGGTGGTCTGCTGTAGAAACTATGAATCAGGTTGTCACTTAAATTAGGTGCTGTGCAGACAGGCCCCCCTAATTGTCTTTTTACTTATTTTATCAGTACTTGGTGAGGTTGTTGTTGGAACTTCAGTTTGACTTTTATCTCTCTATCTCTGAAAACCCTTAGAAATAATTTTGTTAGAATAGTCACGATCCCTAAACCTTTGAGTTAAAAGCTTGGATTCTCTCATAAATTAATAGTCTCCTAAACCATTGTGTAATTTGGTGTCTGTATTGAGGGATTGGCCAGTGTTTCTTAAGTATAGACTGAATATCTCTCCACCCCTCACTGTATTGAGTGACAAACCTAATTGTCTTTTTAAAAAAATAAAATAAATTTTTTATCTTTTTATTGAGGAATTGTGTGATACATATTACAAACATATGCAGGAATACACGATACAGTTGATATGCTCACATAGATATGTACAGTAAACTTTAGTGCATACGTTATTTAGAGATATGTTGTGCATCCTAAATTGCAGTCCTCATTTTTTAGTCCCTTATAATGTAAATACAGAGTACTTTTGGGCCTTCTGCGTTGAAATCAAAACATGAAGTTAAGGGTTATATAGTATAAACAGAAAAAAGAACATAGCTATAACATTCTAATTTCATAAAATATACTGAATAGGAGTCATAACTGATCTTTACTGTATTAAAATAAGGTCAGGGATAAATTGTATCCTGCTAGGACTTATGCCCCCCTATGGAATAAAAGATTTCTAGCTGATAAGTTTTCAGTAAAGGGGCAATATAATATGTAGGGTATATGAAGGGATATGGGAAGTTAAAACACTTTGGAATGAGAAGGCTAAGTACCCAGGCAACAATGCTGTAATAGATAGATAAATAGATTAAAGCATGAGTAGTATCATGGTCTCTCATTTTCTGAGACTTCAAATGGTGTATGTTATTTTCCTTCCCTGCAGATCCGGCCGCTAGCCACAGGCCAAGTGCTTATGTCTCCTTAGTTTTGCTTTTTAAAGTATGTTGACTCAGATATCGATCATGCCTGCAAATAGTAGTGAAAAGTATTGCCAGGTCTAATGCTTCAGTGTATTCACTATAACTATAACAAACAAATACACTTTTTCTAGTATAAATTGTATATAAAAGACTGTGTGACATCAAACTAATTACTCAGAGTTCCTTTAAGTGTCTTGCTGTTTTCAGGTCGTAACTCTGTAGTATAGTGGTCTCCGTTTTTAGGGTCTTAAATCTTTATCATCCCCAGGATTTTATGTAAGAAAATGTCTTAGTGAAGGTTTGAAAGTTCCTTTGGGGATGTTTGTTAAGGTATTCCTGGATGGGGTGATGTCTAAAGGCAACCTTGTGTGTTACCCCTCCATGAGCTCCTGTTAAGTGAGCTATACTGGTTGTTTTATGTAGGTCCCCAGCTCGACTGTTGCTTTCTGCTACCATCGTGGATGCTATCACAGACATTGGGCAAATTTTTTTTGCCAATGCAGTCACCCAAGGGCCCCCCACAAACCCCCATGAGACCACACTTACTGGTGCTTGTTTTCCCGTCTGTTGGAATCCTTCTTGGACGCCTGGTGGAGCAATAATGTGTGGTGTTGTTCTCCGTATAGCCCGCTTCTTGGATAGTTCCATGCAGAGGCCGTCTGACACCTCCGGAGGCTTCATGCCACGGGGCGATCCACGCAGTGATGCTGCATCCGTGTGCTGAGGCCCATTCTTTAAGTTATTGCTCACAGTGGGCTTGGGATCCATTTGTTCCTCTGTCATTTTAGATGTTATCCCAGTAGGGCAGAATTGGATCATTAGGTAATCCAGCAGAGCTTTATCTATAAGTTTCTAACACAATGCTTCAAATTTGTGCCACTGAATACTAAGGCTGTCTTGTTTGGTGATATCCCCTGTTAGGGCCATTTTGGTTGTAATGCTTTAATAGCCTTCTCTTCTTAGATCTCCTTAGTAAAAAGTGATAAGAGTTCCAGCAGGTTTAGTAGTATGATCAGTTATGGCTAAGTACTTAGTAAGGGGGTGGCTTCGCCTATATTGAGCCGCCGCTCTAGGCCCTAGATGTCTGTGTCAGATCTCCTGTGTCAAAAATACAGCATTAAGTAATTTTTATATTGCCCCTATAATGATGGAGCACTTCAGCTTGCTAAAAAGAAGATTTTGCTGTAAATGTTCTCCTTTTATCAGCGGTTAATAGAAGAATCTACTGAAGCTCTGAGAAGTGCGACCTCTCAGGATCGCTGTGCAGACACCCCCCCAATTGTCTTTTTACTTATTTTATCAGTACTTGGTGAGGCTGTTGTTAGAATTTCAGTTTGACTTTTATCTCTCACTCTCTGAAAACCCTTAGCAATAATTTTGTTAGAATAGTCAAGATCCCTAAACCTTTAAGTTAACAGCTTGGATTCTCTCATAAATTCTATTTAATTTGTACAATTTCTCCTTGCTCGCACAAACTGTGAAATTGTTATCCCTCTAATTAAGGAATGGGGGTGGTGGCTATCAGCTCTGAGGAAGCTGTTAGAGGAGGTTTTCTTTAGATCAATGATTTTAATTGGTTATTAATCTTGACGATGTTCAGGTCTAAAAATTGTATATTATCTGCATGTGAGTGCATTGTGAATTTGAGGTTTAAATCCTTATTATTTAGTTTGTGTACGAATTCTACAAGAGCACTTTGAGTGTTTTCCCAGAAGACAAATTTAGTTTCCCAAAATCCCAAGTAGAGGCATGCATAAGATGGGGCAAATTTCTCCCCTATAGCAGTGCCCCTAACTTGAATGTAGAAAACATCATCAAATATAAAAAAGTTATTTTTCAGGACAAATTCCAGGATATCGATTACAAAATCAGTGTGTGACTAAAATGCCTTACCCCTTTGGCTTAGGTAACAGTGGGCCGCTTTTAAGCCTGTTCTGTGCAGAATACTAGAATATAGTGATTCCACATCTATGGTGGAAAGTAAAGTCTGTTCTGTTGTTACTATATCTTGAATTTTTCTCAAAAGATCAGAGTTATCCTGCACAAATGAACTCAAGTCACTAACAAAAGGCTGTAGAAAGTGATCAATATATTCCCCTATTGTTTTCTAATGGCCCATCAATTCCAGAAACTATGGGGCAGCCAGGGGGATAGTCTACCCCCTTTTTATGAATTTTAGGGATTGTTTAGAAGGTTGGTATTTTAGGTAACTTTGGTAAGAGAAAATTATATTCTGATTTTGAAATTGTCTGATCATGTAACGCTTTGGATAAAATAGAATCTAATCGTAACATGATACGAAATAGAGGGTTGTGGTCTAGTTTATGGTATTGTTGATTATCCAATAGTTGTCTACAAAATTCATTATGGTAACTAGTGGTGTATTGTACCACAATATACCCTCTCTTATTATTTGATTGTGATATTAGCAATAATTTTCAGTTCTAGAATGCCCTGTCTCTCCACTTTGTCCAAGTTAGCTGTATAAATATCATGAGTTTTTAAACTCCTGATATCATTTTCCACTAGCTTGATGAAAGATTCAACCACTAGTAACTTTTTCAATGACGGCATAAATTAAGAGGCTGGTTTAAGGCCGCTACTAAGATAAGTCTGTGAAGTAGTACTCTGCTCAGACTCATGACATAAAGATTCCAAAGTCTCCAAAACAAGTTCATCACTATGTTCAGGTTCTTTTGTTCCCTCTATAGAGAACATTTTATGACAAACTAGCTTTCTAGCAAAGAGTTGCAAATCCTTTACTATTGTGAAATTGTCAAATTTTTTAGTAGGTGAAAAAGAAAGACCTTTCCTACAGACCCTGAGTTGTGCTTCCGTCAAGACAGTGGAAGAGATATTGATCACAAACTTATCCACTACTTTCTTGCCCGAAGGCCATATTTCTGTTGGTCTGTTGTGTGTTTTGAATTTTTGGTTTTGCCCCTTCTGGTCCTCGATCTTTGGTGGAATCCTGTCCTTCTAAAGGGACCTGTAAATGTGTATCACTATGTTGGGATTTTGGAAATGATCTAGTATTGTCACGCTGTACTATTGTTGTTACGTCTTGTTCTATTGAAATTAAAAATATCATTATTTTTAAAGGGGGATATTTACCAAAGGTATGTCAGACCTGATCCGACAGTGCGGATCAGGTCCGACATACCTTGCTGAATGCGTAGAGCAATACGCTCTCCGTATTCAGCATTGCACCAGCAGCTCTTGTGAGCTGCTGGTGAAACGCCGCCCCCTGCAGATTCACGGGCAATCGGGGTGTCAATCAACCCAATCATACTAGATCGGGTTGAGTTCCGGCGATCTCTGTCCGCCTGCTCAGAGCAGACGGACAGGTTATGGAGCTTGATAGATATGCCCCATAGTCCTTACTGTCTCTAATAAATTTCTTTTTAATTTTCATTTCTGACTGAGTTAAAAATAACTACATGTTACAATTTATACACAATCTGCTTACAATGTATATACACAGAACCAAAATTCACAACTTGGATTCCCGGAGAAGGCAACAAAAGTTGCTATTTAAAGAGGATATTGATGACTCTAATTACATGCCCTGACGAAGCTGAACAGGTGAAATGATCATTGTCTTTTGTTCTCTATAGACGCATCATTTCCTAACATCGTTTAGGCAGGAGGGAAATGCTGGACAACTTTATGTAAGCGCCCTTCTTTGTGTGACTTTATTGGTGCACTTCAAGGCTACCCGCATTACCCCTTAACCGCTAAGGTATGCCTGGAATCCTTGTCTAGTAGGGAGAATTGGAAGCTCTCCGACCTCTCAGCTGCCTCAGGGTGGGCGGTTCATTCCGCTACCAAGACAGCATAGTAAGAGGAACCCACACAGTCAAGGCTCTACCGGAGCTAGTGGGGGCAAAATTGTGAGGTTTGCTGTGTAGCCATTTAGTTTCAACCAGTCACAAACATACTTGGCTTGAAACGGACCAGCGCATTATGCTCCACTTTGCCTGATCGTAACACGGAGGATCTACTAATTTCAGCATACAAACTGCTTTCAACAGGGCACTATCAGTAATTATTTTAGTCGGGTCCTGAACAGTTGAATTCACTGGGACTTTATTTGTATATTCTGTATTTGTTTGTTCTACTTAGTGAGATCATCTCAGTACTATAGTAGTATTTAGATCTATAGAGTGTGTTAGGATGTATGGGGTTAATCATTAAATGTATATATTTTTTTGTTATTATGATCCTTGGCACCAAAGCCATGATTTTTGCATATTAGCATAACTTTACTTCTGAGGCAAGAGTGCTAATTTATAAGTTCTGTTTTTTTCTTTTTAGCTAATCAATTTAGGCCTAGATTTGGAGTTCGGCGTTAGCCGTGAAAACCAGCGTTAGAGGCTCCTAACGCGGGTTTCTTACGGACTCCGGTATTTAGAGTTCAGTTACCGACACTCAAAAAAAACCTAATGCTCACATTTCTACCGACACCTCAGACCCAGTAGTAAACATATACCGACAAAAAAAGATCCACGAATCCAATAAAAAATATTACACAAACTACACTTACAGTCATACAAACACTACACTATGTTTATTTTTCATATTTAATAATTTTTCATCAAAATACAAAGGATTAAAGTTGCGAGATCTCGGGTGTTAGAAAAAAAACAACACAAATCCATTTTCCCATTGACTTACATTGACACACGGGAAAAGACCCTCATATACCTACATCTAACTAATATCATTATCACAAACATACACTCATCGATGCATACAAACAATATACACCACATGACATACACAAAATATTTATTTATTACAAAAAGAACACGATTTAGTTACTTTTTCACAAAAGCTCATGACGTCATTCACTTTACGAGGAAAACCAGTCTTAGAAAAAAAACAAGAACAAATTTTAGAGCCTCCATTGACTTCTATTGGAAAGACGTGCTCGTGCACGCGAAACCCTCATTTCCCTAACGCACGCAAATAGCGTAGACAGAAAAATTCCAAATACCAGCGCTAGAAAAGACATGATTTCATGCGTTAGACCCAGCTATGATAAATAGATCAAGAAATGACTATTTCCCTATGGTGGATTTATGGATTTTACTGTTTGAATATTCACAACACCATTAAATTCTTTCAGAATTTTATATTACATCAACTACAAATCAACATCACTAGTAACAACATTTTTGTTTTAAAAATATTACATTTAAACGGACACAAAAATAATGTCAACTTTTCAGGATTCACAAACACTACACAATGGGAAACAATTCTCATTTACCTTTATTATTGCATTTCAGTTATTCAACTCATATGCTTGCAGCAACAGCATATCTACATAGGCTTAACACATGATCACTCATGGATGCACATACATTACTTTTAACATTCACTCATACATGTGCATTCAAATGATGGGGGAAAAACACATTACATTCTCTAGATGAATCACAAAACACAACATATGGATTTTACTGTACTTTTAACATCATGATTCCATCACCAGAAACCATTAGGAATTACGTACAACAAGAACATCAGTACACCAGATTACAGATGTCACTTTATGGGAAGGAACAACAATGCCAGACCGCTATATACAAGTCAGCATATGTGGGACACAATCACAATATATACGTACATGTACATAACACGCATCACCCATCACGCAACCACAAAGCACACATTGAGATTTTATTCAGCACACAATAACAATGTAGCACAATACAACAACACAATGAGGATTTCAGAACTACACAGGCAGGTTAATAAGATCATGATGTCATTAGAAGATTCAACCATACACATTACAGATTCACGACTGTACCGCCCCTTTCAGAACTTTAACACTCAATACTACAATACAACATATACGTAAACAACAGTTTGGAACAGCATTATTAAGGCGATTTCAATGGGACAATTAATAAATATTGTCAGATCGCAAATCACTTATATATATAATACTACAGATGACAGTCGGAAGTTCTTCAGTATTAGTGCCATTTGAATGGGACGCATACAATATTGACATCTCAGCAATCACTTATATATACAATACTACAGATGACAGCCAGAAGTTATTCAGTATTAGTGCGATTTGAAAGGGACGCATACAATATTGACATCTCGGCAATCACTTATATATACAATACTACAGATGACAGCCGGAAGTTCTTCAGTATTAGTGCGATTTGAAAGGGACGCATACAATATTGACATCTCGGCAATCACTTATATATACAATACTACAGATGGCAGACGGGAATTTCGTAATTATTATTGCGATTTTAAAGGGACGCGTACAATATTCACATCTCGGCAATCACTTATATATACAATACTACAGATGGCAGACGGGAAGTTCGGAATTATTATTGCGATTTGAAAGGGACGCATACAATATTGAGAGCTCGGCAATCACTTATATATACAATACTACAGATGGCAGACGGGAAGTTCGGAATTATTATTGCGATTTTAAAGGGACGCGTACAATATTGACATCTCGGCAATCACTTATATATACAATACTACAGATGACATCCGGAAGTTATTCAGTATTAGTGCGATTTGAAAGGGACGCATACAATATTGACATCTCGGCAATCACTTATATATACAATACTACAGATGACAGCCGGAAGTTATTCAGTATTAGTGCGATTTGAAAGGGACGCATACAATATTTACAGCTCGGCAATCACTTATATATACAATACTACAGATGGCAGCTGTTACTTTATCGTTTACAAACAATATTGCAGCAACATTGATCGATCACATTCGATGCACATTATACACAACTATGCACTTTCATTCATGTTAGCCTGGACGTGTGCTTGTTACTATAAGATCGCGTTTAAGAAATATTGATTACGCATATGAACAAACATTACAAACATGCACTGTATGTGTGATATTTGACACTTTCACATTGAGAATCATTGTTTGAAAATAACATTTCAGCAAACAACAAATAAACGCCCACTGTGAAAGCATTCGCGCCGCTCACATACAAACAGGTGAATACAATCAGCAATCATTACAAATTCACTACCATTGGACTAATTGTACTATAAATCCCCCAAACAACATGGCCAATGCATCACTTGTGATCCACATCAGATCAAGTGCTTACCTTGTTACGCTGTTTTGAAAGATGGATGACGATGACATGGTAGACGCTGCTGGTGCTGCTATTGGCGAACTAGCTGTTGGTCGAATCAGGCAGCCTCGGCGGCTCAGACTGAGACGAAGGGGTCATCTGGTTCGAGGTCCTTGTGTATCGGCTCGATCGCGAACAGTTCATTGGCCTTTACGATCTTCTTAAACCTCATTTGGAGCCACGTATAAGAATAAGGACTGCTGTTCCCGCCATGAGTAGGATGCTAAGCTGTCTATACGTCCTGGCCTCCGGGAGTTTTCAATCCGGAGAACTGTACATGCATGGCCTGGCTCAAGGTACATTCTCTGTGGTGTTTGATAACTTTCTGGACGCCATGGTACGTATCAGTAAGCAATACATAGGATTCCCACAGAATGATGGTGATTGGAGGCACCTGAAGCGGAAATTCTTTGATATTGCTCAAATGCCCAATGTCTTGGGAGCCATAGATTGTACCCACATTGCGCTGCGTGCTCCAATTGATGACTCGCCCTTCAGAAATCGCAAACATTTTCATAGCCTCAACGTGCAGTATGTTTGTGACGCACAGATGAGGATTATGCATGTGTGTGCGAATTTTGGAGGAGCTTGTCATGATGCCCGCATCCTCTCTCTGTCGTCCCTGTGGAGACAGTTTGAGGAAAGACAAATGCCCCCTGGTTATCTCGTTGGTGAGTA
This sequence comes from Bombina bombina, assembly GCF_027579735.1. Lineage (NCBI taxonomy): Eukaryota > Metazoa > Chordata > Amphibia > Anura > Bombinatoridae > Bombina > Bombina bombina. Next base: position 1,171,425,872 of record NC_069501.1, on the reverse strand, counting down.
TTTGTGCACAACATGGTTAATTATTTTGACAATTGCCACTGTAGTTTTAAAATGTTAGCGTAATGTTCAGCTATAGGATGCAATTTAACCATATATTTTCCCCCCGCTAATGTCTACTTTTAGTTCAATGCAGATATGTAGCATGTCTTACCTTAAATGCTCAGATAGAGAATGTAATGTAACCATGTAGTTAGCATTTTACACAAGGCTTGATTTAGGAGAAATACGCATATGTAGCATGTCTTAGCTGAAATGTGAAGATATTAGCTAATGCAATTTAACCATGTCATTGTCTCTTTCCGCAAATGTCTTTTAGTTCAATGCAGATATGTAGCATGTCTTACCTTAAATGCTCAGATAGAGAATGTAATGTAACCATGTAGTTAGCATTTTACACAAGGCTTGATTTAGGAGAAATACGCATATGTAGCATGTCTTAGCTGAAATGGGAAGATATTAGCTAATGCAATTTAACCATGTCATTGTCTCTTTCCGCAAATGTCTTTTAGTTCAATGCAGATATGTAGCATGTCTTACCTTAAATGCTCAGATAGAGAATGTAATGTAACCATGTAGTTATCATTTTACACAAGGCTTGATTTAGGAGAAATACGCATATGTAGCATGTCTTAGCTGAAATGTGAAGATATTAGCTAATGCAATTTAACCATGTCATTGTCTCTTTCCGCAAATGTCTTTTAGTTCAATGCAGATATGTAGCATGTCTTACCTTAAATGCTCAGATAGAGAATGTAATGTAACCATGTAGTTAGCATTTTACACAAAGCTTGATTTAGGAGAAATACGCATATGTAGCATGTCTTAACTAAAATGGGAAGATATTAGCTAATGCAATTTAACCATGTCATTGTCTCTTTCCGCAAATGTCTTTTAGTTCAATGCAGATATGTAGCATGTCTTACCTTAAATGCTCAGATAGAGAATGTAATGTAACCATGTAGTTAGCATTTTACACAAGGCTTGATTTAGGAGAAATACGCATATGTAGCATGTCTTAGCTGAAATGGGAAGATAGAGAATAATATTGAACTAGATATTTTAAAGTTAAAATAAACATTTGTTAATGGATTATCGTGTACAAAACTTTTTATTGTACTACAAATACTATTTTGAGGATTCTGTTGGAATTATGTTCTGTTCATAATTTATAGGTGATTCTGGGTACATGAGCCGGCCTTGGCTCATTACCCCCTTGCGTAGCCCGACTGATGTGTCTGAGGAGCGCTACAATAGGGCTCATAAGAGAACCAGGGCGGTGGTTGAACGGATGTTCGGGCTCCTGAAGATGAGGTTCAGGTGCCTGGACAGGTCGGGAGGAGCCCTCCAGTACAACCCAAAGAAGGTGGCTAAGATCGTTGTAGCCTGTAGCGTCCTGCATAATATTGCACAGCGGGCTGGGATGCTGCAGGCCGTCCGGCCGGACAGAAACCTCCTCAGAGATGAGGAGGATGATCCTGTTCTAGAGGGGCCATTCCAGGACGAGGGGCTCAATGTCAGAGCAGACATCATCAACCGCAACTTTAGACGGTAAAGAATAGAAGTTAGACTCGAGTATTATCAATAGATGTGAACTGTAGGGAAATGACAAGTAGAGAATTGTGCAAACATGTTAGGATTGTTCATCAAATGCTAAAAATGTGTTTCATTTATTAATATAGGTGATGCTCTGGCCATTGGGTCCTGTAGCGAGTCTTTGCCACCTGGTTTTTAAAGAGGACATCAGCTGGTAAGTATAAATGTCTGGACTGTTGCTGGCATGAATTGTACACAAATACATCATATGGCATACATTTTCTAAACTAGTATTTAGTTTACACTTCGGCCTCCTCTTCTTCCCTCCCAGCTGCGGGATCTGAAAGTCCTGACGCGGGGCCAGGGCAGCTGCTTCTCCGTCCGGTGGCCTGGGAGGAGATGGAGAATCTGAACCAGGTAATTATCCAACTTCATATAATATCTTTTTTTTTTTTTTTTTTAATCAATAAATGTGTATATAGTCAGATACTAAACCTATACAGATCTCACAACATACACTACATATGATGTTTAGATATCTGATTTTAGATTAGTGACACATGAAATAGGAATGATGTGTCTTGCGCTCTACAGAATATGCGTCACAGAGCGAAAATGGAATTGCGCATACACGTTAACATGGCTTTGCTGTAAGTGGCATTGCTTTATACATGTTGGTCAAATGACGGATGCGTAATTCCGCTTTGAATCATTGCGCAATGATCGCGAAAATGGAATTGCGCATACACGTTAACATGGCTTTGCTGTAAGTGGCATTGCTTTATACATGTTGGTCAAATGACGGATGCGTAATTCCGCTTTGAATCATTGCGCAATAATCGTGAAAATGGAATTGCGCATACACGTTAACATGGCTTTGCTGTAAGTGGCATTGCTTTATACATGTTGGTCAAATGACGGATGCGTAATTCCGCTTTGAATCATTGCGCAATGATCGCGAAAATGGAATTGCGCATACACGTTAACATGGCTTTGCTGTAAGTGGCATTGCTTTATACATGTTGTTCAAAATGAAATGTGAATTATTATATATGTGAAGAATACAGTATTCTTATTTTCAATATTATACATAATAAAAAAAGAAGAATCCAAATAAATTATAACATATGCACATCAATTGATGAGAATGAAATAACACCAAAAAATAATTAAAGCTACAGTAAACAACACAACTGATTGAAAATAAGAGTACAGGATATATTTATCATGAATTGAATTGAGGAAACAATTAACTCATGGGACTACCAAAGGATTAATAGTTTTAAATTGATTTGCTAATAATGTAAAGATTTTAAACATGGCATGATTTGTATTAATGATATGCAATCCTCATTTAATATATTACAGATATGGATGTTGCTGCTGGATCCTTAAGGCAGGGCTTGTCACAGTATGGTATGTCTCATTTTAATTGACATTTGTCTTAGAAACATGGACAGAGCATTACATACTAAATCCACATTGTTCAATATTTATATGTAATGTCCCTTTAATAGATGAAAATTAAATAATTCTTCGGATATCCTTAAATAACATATTAGATTTGAATTGCATGCTCAATCCCATTAATTACATCAACATATGGAGTAGAGAATTCATTAACACCAACATTGTCAAATCAATATAATTTTATATTAAAGGGATACTGATCTACAATTATTAATGTTGTCATTCAGATAGAGTATGCAATATTAATAAACATTTAAATATAATACTATCATCATATGTGAAATATTCTATTGCTAAATGTATTTTAAAATCAAGAATGTACGTTTATCTGCATCTCAATTTTGGTTGAACAACCTGGGTTTTTATTGATGATTGGTGGATACCTTCAACAAACAATATTTATTGAATACAATATTGCTTATCTGCCTTTAAGATTAAAATGTAGCAACATTCAAATTATAATAGGAGTCAATGTTAAATCATTTTGAACAGTTTGAACAGAGAAATCAATGATTTAAATTAATCATGTCAGTGTCCCTTTAATAAACAATAGATTCATTCATCTTTACATTCTTTGGATTAAACAATATTGATATATAATTCACATATTCACTGTTGGAGTTACTTTATAGATATCAGCATACTCTAACAGCACCATGATTACATATTTGTACTAATCAATTTGGTTTTGTATTGTGATAAATATGTGTTGTGTCCTAAACAAGATTACTGTACATTGCACAAATGGCTCGATGTGCCACATGTGTTTGTTTAGATTTGTCAACAGCTGCTCTTCAAAATGTGGTTTGTGTGTATTCTTTTAAGAACATTGATCAATGGGTATATTTAGATATGCAATAGCATCGTATGAGATGAGTTTGATGTCTAATATAGTCTGAAATTAAACATATGTTCAATACATCATTTTTAACAGAATCCCCTTGATTCAATCAAGCATTTTCTGGTTTAATGACTGCTCTATTCTTCACATTTTCAAGTTGATTAATCTTAAAATTCGATACAGATGTGATTTAGTGATATCCCAAATGTGTTTCCTAATATATATCTATATCATTCATAGAGAGAGTTGGTGTGGTGAGCCCACAGGAATCCAGCAGTGACATAGAGCCGCCTTTGCGGTCTCCTGGTAAGTCCATTGACTCATTTATATGTCATTGAAGGTGTATTGGTAATCAATATTATGAGCATGATTCTGATGAAGCATAACATTTGAAAGAAACATATAATTTTCTCTTCTGATTATATATTAATTTTCTTTTAATATTGAAAGATTAATAATTAAAACTTTATTAGTCTACACATTTGTTATTCAGAAGATGTATAGCATATGTTTGTTTCCATGTTCATTTTTGACAACAGTCATCAAGTGATACACACATGAGAAATCTTAAATGTTCTATGTACTATGCTTTTATGATTTTTAAATTAATACAAACAATACATCGAAAATATGAATCATTGAGAATAACAAATCTAATGTAATTTGTATGCTCCATCAAAATGATGTAAATCATAACTTTGGGTGTGTATATCTTTAATGCAACATTGATGTGTGTCTTTGAACAACAGTAACATATGTTATAATATCTGTTCTTAACGTGTACACAACATGTTATGTTTTACAGAGATTGATTTAACATATGTGACGGAGGAGGAAGAGGCTGCCTTGGAGTCTAATGGTATGTGAAATATATCTATCATGTTTCCAACATGTTGCTTTATTTGAAATCATTTCATTGAAGACATTCAAAGTCTACAGCTTTTGCACTTTAAAAAGGAATATTATTTGTCTGTTCAAATACACTACTGCCCCCTTTCTATATCAGGCAGCATGAATTTTTTTTTTTTTTTTAAATGTATAATTCATGCCATCATTATGTCACATGCATATTCCAGGCCAAAACACAATAATAATGTTATAATTGTACAGACAGTAATTGATATTCCTATATGCATACCATATCCTCATTTCATAATTGTTTACAAATTCAAACACACTTCTAAGTATATTGAAAACATAATCAATTTGAAATGCGTTGATTTGATTTCATGATGTATGAGATGTTAATATATATTTATTAAATTTTCAGATGGATCCACCACTTCTGGTCATCTGGTTTCCGCCCCTGCCCAGTCCCCTGACCAGTCACAGACCCCTGCCCATGCCCAGACCCCTGCCCATGCCCAGACCCCTGCCCATGCCCAGACCCAGACCCCTGCCCATGCCCAGACCACTGCCCATGCCCAGACTCCTGCCCATGCCCAGACCCCTGCCGGCCCTTCCCATTTATCATTTCCTGCCCCTCCCAAAAAACGCCCCTACAACCCCCTTCGCCGCTCTCCCCGTATTATGGCCCATACAGCTGCCCAGACCCCAACTCCCCACTCCCCAGCTGTACAGCCTACCCCGGAGCATCAGCTCATCCCTCCCCAAGCCAATCCCATCCCTTCCCAAGCCAATCCCATCCCTCCCCCCTGTCTCAACCTTCATTGTCCTGGGTGTCGGATTGTCCTTCCCAGGCACAGCTGTAAGTATCATTCAAAATCAACATTATAAGATACTTAAAGGTACACTGAAGGAAAATATTTTCTATTGTGATTCAAATAGAGCATGCAATGTTAATCAAATTTATAATTTACTACTCTTATGAATTATTCTTCATTCTCTTGATATCTTTATTGAAACAAAGAAATGCCTATAATTATTTTAAAAAATAAAATAATTGTGGACATCATTTCTTTATTGTTGGATGAATGTATCCATCAACCAGCAGGGACAAACAAAGTTGATAAACAAATATGGCCTGCCCTAAAAACCGACATTCTTGCATTCAAAATCTAGCTATAGAATTCAAACATTTAAAGAATATGTGTAATTTTTAAATATTTGTAATGTCATGCTCTATCTGAATCAGTCAATTAAATATTTCGGTTCAGTGTCCCTTTAATTGGATATCACTACATATACCAATCACCACTACTTGGATCCAACAATTAATGTACAAATGTTTATACATTATCTCTTGTCTAACCCAGTGGGAATGTAATTTCTTCAGGTTGCTATGTTTACACAGCTTGTCCTCAATGCCAAAATGTTTAAGGATAGGTGTGCCTACCACAGTATAATTAAAATATTTAAATTGCTAATGTAAGTACAATGTAAATCCTTTAACAAGATTTTATACACTCAAGCTGTATAAGTGGATCATCTAAAACCAATTAAAGGGGACAACATGTTTGAGTAAACTGTCCCTTTAATGATTTTGGTCTGTCTGAATAACATAATTCATGTGTAAAGAATAAATTTAAACTAATTGATGTAAAGAATGATTTGTCTTTATGATGACAATGTATCTTTTCTAATTTTTTCGTCTGTTGTGTAATTATCATTAATATTTAATTTATTCTTTATTTTAGGCTGTGACTCAGCATGGCTCATGCTAGAAGGTATATCAAGAGTAGAGCAGGCCATGTTGAGGAACGCAGCTGTCCTGAGAGGGATGAACGACACCATACAGGCCCAGCTCCGGGTTCAGGACTTGACTCTGCGTGAAATTATGCGATTAAGTTCAAGGCCTGAATCTGGAGCTGGACATGCACAGGACAATGAAGAGGATGACCAGTAAGTGGAGGATCTGGAGATGCTCCAAGGTGGCAGATAAGAATCCTCCGTCCACATGTTGATGTTTTTTTTTATTGTTGCCATTTGGCCTTTTTAAAAGTTTATTGTTGTGCCTGTTGCACTCTTTTACCTTGTCATATGTCTCCAATGGGGCTATGGTGGCCCTTGGCAACTCTCTTCATGGACTGTGATGCACTGTGTTACCTTGTCATATGTCTCCAATGGGGCTATGGTGGCCCTTGGCAACTCTCTTCATGGACTGTGATGCACTCTTTTACCTTGTCATATGTCTCCAATGGGGCTATGGTGGTCCTTGGCAACTCTCTTCATGGACTGTGATGCACTCTTTTACCTTTTCATATGTCTCCAATGGGGCTATGGTGGCCCTTGGCAACTCTCTTCATGGACTGTGATGCACTGTGTTACCTTGTCATATGTCTCCAATGGGGCTATGGTGGCCCTTGGCAACTCTCTTCATGGACTGTGATGCACTGTGTTACCTTGTCATATGTCTCCAATGGGGCTATGGTGGCCCTTGGCAACTCTCTTCATGGACTGTGATGCACTCTTTTACCTTGTCATATGTCTCCAATGGGGCTATGGTGGCCCTTGGCAACTCTCTTCATGGACTGTGATGCACTGTGTTACATTGTCATATGTCTCCAATGGGGCTATGGTGGCCCTTGGAAACTCTCTTCATGGACTGTGATGCACTGTGTTACATTTTCATATGTCTCCAATGGGGCTATGGTGGCCCTTGGAAACTCTCTTCATGGACTGTGATGCACTGTGTTACCTTGTCATATGTCTCCAATGGGGCTATGGTGGCCCTTGGCAACTCTCTTCATGGACTGTGATGCACTGTGTTACCTTGTCATATGTCTCCATTGGGGCTATGGTGGCCCTTGGCAACTCTCTTCATGGACTGTGATGCACTGTGTTACCTTGTCATATGTCTCCAATGGGGCTATGGTGGCCCTTGGCAACTCTCTTCATGGACTGTGATGCACTCTTTTACCTTGTCATATGTCTCCAATGGGGCTATGGTGGCCCTTGGCAACTCTCTTCATGGACTGTGATGCACTGTGTTACCTTGTCATATGTCTCCAATGGGGCTATGGTGGCCCTTGGCAACTCTCTTCATGGACTGTGATGCACTGTGTTACCTTGTCATATGTCTCCAATGGGGCTATGGTGGCCCTTGGCAACTCTCTTCATGGACTGTGATGCACTGTGTTACCTTGTCATATGTCTCCAATGGGGCTATGGTGGCCCTTGGCAACTCTCTTCATGGACTGTGATGCACTGTGTTACCTTGTCATATGTCTCCAATGGGGCTATGGTGGCCCTTGGCAACTCTCTTCATGGACTGTGATGCACTGTGTTACCTTGTCATATGTCTCCAATGGGGCTATGGTGGCCCTTGGCAACTCTCTTCATGGACTGTGATGCACTCTTTTACCTTGTCATATGTCTCCAATGGGGCTATGGTGGCCCTTGGCAACTCTCTTCATGGACTGTGATGCACTCTTTTACCTTGTCATATGTCTCCAATGGGGCTATGGTGGCCCTTGGCAACTCTCTTCATGGACTGTGATGCACTGTGTTACCTTGTCATATGTCTCCAATGGGGGTATGGTGGCCCTTGGTAACTCTCTTCATGGACTGTGATGCACTCTGTTACCTTGTCATATGGCTCAAATATTCCTTATTTTTACAAGATTATTTCTAAACGTTGTTGATGTTTTCTTACATACTAATAAAAGACATGTAATTGCACGATTCTTTGTACTCATTCTTCATGTTATTTTTTGAAAGCTCTAGTTTATCTTGTTGATCCTTAAAGGGACCTATCAAAAATATTTTTTTATTAAAAATCATATATGTAAGGCAATTGTAAATGACTTTAAGATTAACATCTCCAATGTAATCTTATTATTTTTCTTTATATATTTTTCTCTTAGCTTTATCATTGCATGATTATGATTAGCATAGTAATTTTTTTATATATGTATATATAGATTGTTATTTGTGTATATATGTATATTTCAATTTTCACATCCATGTGTGTATTTAGAAACTCTGCATGAATTGATGCACCTTTAACAAATGATCTGAGGATTGATACAATGATATAATCCCTGTAAAGTGTTCATTTTATTGAAATAGTATTGTCTATGTGTATCCTCTTTTTAAAAACAAAATAATGTCCCTTTAAGGGATGGTGAACACAATTGTTAATGAATGTATTTCCATTTCTAAAGCGTTTGTGTCCTTTTTACATGAACAAGGACATATAATCTTATTAATAAACAATCTTATTGTAATGTTGACAGCACATGTATTTCATTTTCTATTCCATCTTATTGTAAAAGTGTAACCAAATAAATCTCTGTGTGTAATGCAAATATTTTAGATGATGAATATTTTTTTAAAAATATGTTAACAAAATAATTCTACTCCCATATATGGCTATAGGTAGGCTGACCATATTTAAACTTGAATAAATGACACGTTTAATCAATCCATGTATCATTATTGTTATTCCAAAACAATCAAAACATATCTTAAAACATCAATGGCATATGTATTTCTCATGTGTATCTTTTAAATGTTAAAGATATACACCATAGCTATAGTTCAAGGGACAGTCAAGTCCGAAAAGATGATTCATGATTTGGTGACATTCCTAGATAGCAATCTAGACACATACTAGTTCCTAAAATATAAATACGTTTTTTAGTGATATGCCAAGCTGTCAACTGAGTCCTTGTATTGGCTGCGGTTTTTCAGCTATCTCGGATGCGCCATGTTGCTTAAAACGTCACCTGCCAGGCTGTCCAATGATTCCTTGTATTGACTGACGTTCTTACGTGATCAAGAATGTGCCTTTTATTGGATGGCATTTTGACGTGATCAAGGATGCGCCTTTTTTTTTGGGCGTTCTTACGTGATCAAGAATGTGCCTTTTATTGGATGGCGTTTTTACGTGATCAAGGAAGCGCCATGTTAAGACGTCACATGCAAAGGTAAAAAAACGTATGATTGGATTACGTAGTCCCGCAATATTTGTTTGTGCACGTTAAACACGTTTGTGACTGCAGCCAATTTTAAAAACCTTGTGAATATGTATTATTTGCATCATGTTACATTGTTGACCCGTAGCTGATAAAGACCACCACATTCTCTTTTGCTGGATGTCTGGTTGAATAAACGAACGAAAGCAAAATGTTTTCATGCATATGATATTTCGAGGCAAGTGCAAATCTCTATATTCCATGTTGTTTAATATGTTTGTCAACAATATGTTCCTTTTTCATAAAAATGACTGTTGTTTTTAATGTTAAAGATATCTAATTAATAAATATGCGCTATTGTGTTAGAATAAAGTAATCAATATGCATTTAGCTTTATCATATGCTAAATATATGATGCCGACTTCTTCTAAATGTAATTTCATTGTATATTTTATTAAAGGTTCATTAGACACTCACATTATAAATCAAAACTTTTTATTTTGTCTCTAGTTAGATAGTCCATTGTTTAACAAATACACGTTTCATTTTTTTTCTGTTCAAAGAAAATGTAATTAATTTTCAGACTCCTCGCCCAGTCTCTGAGTTTCATGTGAGTACCATCTCCAGCTTTCTCCTGTTTGTGTAAAGGGTCTTTTCATATGTTAATGATGGGGTATTGTCTTGTTTTACGGTTGTAATGGGGGTTCATCTATATTTTAAATAGAGCTAACCCGATTTTCTTTGAAAGTGTTTGAAGCTTTGTAATATTGATATCAGTATATGTTAATCTTGTTGTTTGTAGTAGTGTCTATTACATACAGTTCTGTTAAAAATATAGTATACTGTCCCATTAATGCAAATGTTGATTTTTGTATCATGTATGAGTTCCACATTGTTTAATCTTCAAATATATTATTGTTAGCATATTTTCACCCCCCACTCCTAAAAGGACTTTAAACCATATTCATTGTTCAAACAAAAATAACACAATAATGTCTCTTTAAGAAAATATACTTTATTTAACACGTCAATATAAATCTGATTTCAATATTTAATTTTTGACCAAGTACATGTAGATATACCAACAAGCTTCAAATATGTGTTAGCATATGTAATTTTGTTAAAGGGACAGTTTAGAAAACAAATAATGTTTTGCATTATTATAAAAGTCAATTTTGTAATATCAATGATATCAAAGGTTTCTCACCAATTAATCATTTGTCTTTGTTTATTTAAATTTGCTAGCTAAACCTATGAGGTTCGTGTGCTCATTTCTTCGAGCTTGAAGAGTGCATGTAATCATTATACAATTTGACCACTAGAGGGCATTTGGATAGCATTTGTATATGTAAAACCTTGTGCTCATACAGCATATTATTTACCATGTATTGATCATTGATATCTAAAAGGTCACACGTATTTCTCCATGTTTTGTTGTTTCCAACTTGATAATGTGTAATACAGTGTTTTCTTTGTAATCAATAATTTTCTGACTGTCCCTTTAAGCTGTGTTATTGGCATTCAAACAGTAATATGCCATCATGGATAATTGTAATGGTAATTTTGTTTGCGATTCGGGAAACAGTTTGGACATCACATCACAGAAACCAATCAATATCATGAACAAGGATAGGTATGTGATGATGTGGTTTTCACACACGTATAACCCACACTCTGCAAACAATCTTCCTCCATGGACCCGGTCCCATAGAAGTAGATTATATACAGAGTGTGGTCCACAAGTGTATGAAAACCACATCATCACATACCTATCCATTACACATTAAATAAAAAAAACATTAAAGATGAAAATAAATACTTACTTCCTCTTCCTTCCCCTCTTCCCACGGGGCTGAGGCTCTGGGAGGGGCAACTGCCGACTCCGAAGAGTTCTCCTTGGAGATGTTGTGGGAAGAGTGGAAGGAAGAGTACTGGGACGACCAAGGTGAGGAGGAGAAGATGGCTGAGGAGGAGAAGATGGCTGAGGAGGAGAAGATGGCTGAGGACGAGAAGCTGGCTGAAGAGGAGGAGATGGCTGAAGAGGATGAGATGGCTGAAGAGGAGTAGATGGCCCGGCAGGAGTAGATGGGCCGGCAGGAGTAGATGGGCCGGCAGGAGTAGATGGGCCGGCAGGAGGAGATGGCCCAGCAGCAGGAGGCCCAGCAGCAAGAGGCCCAGCAGCAGGAGGCCCAGCAGCAGGAGGCGGACCAGGAGGTAGACCCGCATGCGCCTCCCAGAAAAAATTGAACATCTCTTGGTGCAGATTAAAGATTCTGTTTTGGCCTTGTTCGATTCTATTGAGTATGTTTATTATTTGGTTTTGTCCTTCAATTATTTGATTTTGTCCATCAAGAATTCGAGTGCGGCCTTCGATATTTTGTATCCGAAGTATACGTAGTCCAGTAGAACCCGCACCTCCGCTATTTCCTCTTGTTGTGCTTGGCGGGGTACCCGTGCACGGCGGGGTGCCCGTGCACGGCGGGGTGCGGGTCCTTGAGGGTCCTCTGGTTCCGCGGGCTCCTCCTCTGCTTCCGGGGCCTCTTCATCAGCTTCCGTGCGCTCTTCGTCACGGGGGGCCTCTTCCCTCCGAAGTGGAAATTCCTCCCCACCACTCTCATCCCGGGGAGATAGATGAGGCTGTGTTTCTTGTGCTGCCTCCTCCCCAGACTCTGTATATTAAAAAAAAAATAAAAAAATGTATATATTAGCATATTTGCAAATCAAGCTTTAAATGACTTAGCTTACGATACAATTACAAATGCAGAATCATTAATCCACTTTGAAATCTAACAAACAATCAATTTGATTTCTGCTTTTTCAAAACCTTGTTTGTGATATCTCTGGTCAATCTGAATGTTTTGGCGTTTGTTTTCAGTCTGTTTAAATGCACACCTAACCTATAGCCTAGATACTGATGTAACCGCAAAGTAATTGAATGCGTGTAAACAACGTTATAGCATTAATCTGATCCTTAAAGGGACATGAAACCCAATGTTTTATCTTTCATGATTTAGAAGCATACATTTATTATCAACTTTCTAATGTACTTTTCTTATCTAATTAGCTTCATTCTCTGGATATTCTTTGCTGAAAAGCATATCTAAATATGCTTATAAGATGCTGATTGTTAGCTGAATATAGCTGCCTCCTGTGATTGTTTCACCGTGTGCATGGCTATTTCTTCATTAAAATATATCTCAAGAATGATTCAAATTAGGCAATATAAGTACATTTGAATGTTTTGTCAAATTGTATTCGCTACCTCAATCATGAAAGTAAAGGTTTGCGTATAGTGTCCCTTGAAATACATTCGTATGTGAAATTATTGTTCAATGAGCTTACTGTCAGATGAGAGTGGCAGGTTCCCGGTATCAATTCCTCCGATACCGACTATTTCCACCTCGGAGATGCTGGGCCGCAACATTTCCTCCCATCGGCAGTACTCTATTTCCAGGGCAGGTCCGCCACCGGTTCCTGTGGCATGTCGGGCCTCCAGGCTTAACTTTTTCTTGAGATCCATCTTACAGTCCCGGTAGCGATGTTTTATCGAATCCAGATCTCTGTTCCGGCCACCCACTGCATTGACTGCATTTCTTATCTCATTCCAGAGCCTCCTCTTGTCAGTCGGGGTAGTCTTCTGGTGCTGCAGCCTCCTATACCTGGCCTCTATGAGGGCCTCCTTCTCCTCCATCGAAAACCTCGCCTCCCTAGTCGCCTTGGCCTTCCCCTGTGACGATGCCCTCTGTTTCCTGGACTGTGAAGCCCTACTCTGTCCGCCACTGGGCCCAGCCACTTGTTCATCTTGAACCAAGTGGCTAGGTCCACTCACCGCTTCCACCCCCGCTTCCTGCCCCCCTTCCTGCCCCCCTTCCTGCCCTGTTCCTCTCCCCCTTCCTCTCCTCCCCCCTCTAACTCTCCCCTGCCTGTCCTCCATCTGTTCCCTAAACTAAACCCCAAATAATCAAACAAAAAGTGAGTGTGATGAAATGAAAGGGGGTCAAAATAAAGAACTAAAAAGACAAAAAAAGTGCTGAAAGTGTGAGAGGGATGTAAAAAAACAAAGAGGGTAAGGAGTATTTAAATAAACCAAAAGAAGAAGAAGACTAAAAGGAGGATATGTAAACTAAATGTAACTAGGGGATGGGTATGGGATGGGTATGGGATAAGAGTAAATGGGATTACAGGGAATGGGACTACAGGGAATGGGGTATGGAGTGTAGTATGAGGGGGTAGGGGGTATGGAGTGTATGTAGTGTTATTGATAAGTGTATGTATGTATTGAATGCGTTTGCGTGTAAATGTGTTACGTGTACAGAAAAATCACTCGCTCGCTAACTCACACTACTACTAATTCTCACTAACACACTACTACTAATTCTCACTAACAAACACTCCCACTAACTCTCACTAACTACCACTAACTTACGCTCCCACTAACAACTCTCACTAACAACTCCCACTCCCACTAACTCACTCACGCTCCCACTAACAGACTCTCTCCCACTCCCACAAACTCCCACTAACTCACTCACGATAACACTAACAACTGACTCTCTCACGCTAACACTAACTCACTCACAATAATGCACCAACTCTCTAATCTTAAACCTCCAATCTCCAAAGACCCACCAGCAACACAGTCAAAGAAGCCCTGCTTGTGTGGTGCTTATATACCCTGTGTAAATGTTTAATGATGTACCAATTTCCGTTGTAAATTGTGTTCAGGTGTGCTTTATTAGCAATTGATATTAGTGCAATGTGTATTAGTTGTGTGAATTTGCGCATGCTCATTTGGAGTTAGTATTTGTGGAATGTGTAGAATGCGATGATGTCATAGTGGTCGTTTTCTCTAACATTGTCCAATAGTATTCTTTTTAAATGTGAATTTGCGATGGTGTGTTATTAGTGAAGTGTTGTATATGTATGTTTGTCCTAATATATAGTTATATTGAATGCGATTATTTTTCTAGTGTATGTATATATTTTTTATTCCTTGTTGTTATTTTGCGAATTTCCGCATCTTAAAGTATATGCGTATTCCCCGTATTAAATTTTATTTCAAATCCCCCCGTTTGTGAATGTGTAATGCTTGCATGCTTTGTTGATTGATTGTTGTTGTGACATTTGCGGCGTGTTATTGTTGTGCATGATGTGGTATGCGTCATATGACCGAGCTGTGCGTATTCTCGCGAGATCGAGTGTTAGGTGAAAAAAGCTATTTTTTTGCTTTCCCATTGATCTCTATGGGAGACTGTCTTACGCGGGCAGTATTACGCGTGTGACATACACGCGTTAGGAGCATCGTTAGATGGTCTGTTTTGAACTCTAAATACCGGAGTCAAACAATGCCGTGCGTTAGACATAAAACACGCGTGGCGTTAGCAACCCATCTACCGCCGAACTCCAAATCTAGCCGACAGTGTGTCCTTTCAGGTTCACCATGACTGTTAGCTTATTTTTAATTTGATGGTTATTAAATCAATGTAATTATGCAGTTGTACTGGTTTTGCCTCATTCAAATATTGATTATTTATCATTTATAACCTTTTTATAAACTATTATTTTGTTATGAATCTGGTTTTATTTTAACAAATAGACCTATCAGAACTAAAATGATTCAGATTTAATATGGTTTCTACTTTGCAAATAATATAATTCAGAGTATTGTTTAAGTTTCTTATATAACTCTGCCACACATTTGGTAACCACTTCTTCATGTATTTAATTGCATATACAGAACTATTCAGAGGTTCTACAACATTCATTCTGTAATAATTAATACGTATTTTGCTTTGTGGGTACAAACATAATATATAACATTGAGCCAAACACTAAGGGGCCGATTTATCAATGCTTTAATTGATAATACGCTGAAATTCTGCGTCAAATTAGATGCAAAGTTGATTCTCCATAGTAATATACGCTCCTGTGATATCAATTTGACGCAGATCGATGCTTGTGTTAATCGAGGGGAATACTGATCATCACATTCAACTCTGTTTGACCCTCTTGCCAATTTATCAAACATTCAACAGGTACGCTCGTGTCTATTCCGACGCAGCATACTTTTCATTCCAACCGCAACTCTTGAATGCCATAGAAATCAATGGGAGTCTGAAAACACAGAAAGGTTATGTTCGATGCTGCACGACAATGAAGCATATTAGATAATAATAGTAAATTAGAAACTTTATTAAAATTGTATACTCTTTCTAAATCATAAGACAAAATATGGGTTTCATGTCCTTTTATGTTAATTTTATTTAGCCCTTATTACTAAATAAAATCAAGTAGGGAGATGTTACCCTACTTATAGATTATGTTACATCTTTGTCTCTCATTACAAAGCAAGAAGACAATATTATTGCTTCAAATTTGGTGTGAAGTAGTGCTTCAAATTTGGTGCAGTAGTAGATATAGGGATAAACATGAAATAAATACATTACATAATCTATCTAACTTCCTGTTTTGGATAAATCTATTTGCACCAAGTTTAACGCATGTAATACAAATCCTACTCTCCACTTCACACCAAATATGATGCAACACTTTTCGCACCAAATTTGACGCAATACTCAAACTCCTAAACAACCCACAAACTAGCAATGTTTTCCACAACTTCTTATTGGTAAATGCATAATCACATGATTAATTATATCAGCCAATCTGATTGAAATATACATTTTCTACTATCACTAACAAATCAAATTGCTCTATACTTGAGTCACTGATCATTTATCAGAATTTGTAAGTTCCATTTGTTACATTGTGTAGTGTACTTTGAAAGTATGTATATGTGAAATTGGTATTAAAGATAAACATTGATGATGACATTAGGCCACACAGTGTAATATTTTTGACAAACATTTTAATAATCGAATGATGTTTGATTCAATATAATCTTAAACTGATAGCTCAAAGGGATAGTCTACCTAACATTAAACTGTCATGAATCAGATACAGCAGAAATTAAAATCACCTCTTTACTGTCATGCTATATTCAGTGTTTTTCTTTCTTCTCTTCGTTAAGAAATATCATCTTATATGCCAGCCCATTTTTTAACACCTGTGTACGGGTGGTGTTTAAAACTAGACTGCAATCAGGAAGGGTTACACAGGTGCAGAGAGAAAACTGGCCCAGCTCTTAAAATATCCATTGATTGCAAATAAATACATATGATACCCTGATTACATGTTATATTCACAATTATTCTTGCTCAGAATAATAATATATTTATACTATATACATATAGTGGTCTAAATAAACACAGAGTTATGAAATACAACATTGTTTAGAACAAAAAAGTAATTTAGGGACATGTAAACATGTTTGCAAAAGATTTCTGAAATAACAATAATATATATATATATATATATATATATATATATATATATATATATATATATATACACAAGTATGTGCAAAGATATATGTACAAATTATAGCATTAATAATCATTTAAAAAAAGAAAAAAACATGATACAAATACACATTAATTTTCGGGAAAATATCATATATCAGAGTTTTGTGTAACAAATAAATATAAAAATAACTTTCTATAAGTTATTATTGTTTGTTCAGGTATAAATGTAGCTATTTCTTGGACATTAACAAATGAAAAATAAAAGATTAGCTTTAGAGAAATGTGATTGTTGTTGTGATGGACAGTAATGAAATGGTAAAAAATAAAGTTGGAAAAAAAAGAATATACGCGTCATCAATGACTCTTCTTTATCAACAGTCCGATGCTCATTGCGCCATACTTGACGCGCGTGTTTTTGGCAGTCTTTTTACTAAATATGTAGATTTGTGTCAGCGATGTCTCGCGACTGTATTGACTCCAGCGAATGCACGGAGATTGACGCTTTGATAAATCGGCCCCTAAAGGTAAATGTTGTATCATATCATTTTGGATATGAAACTGGCAGAGGGGTGCTAGCAAAGCTTGTGAGATAAAAGTAACGTAATGTCGAAGGCATTCATTTAATGTAAAAAAGTAATATCTAAAGCATATTTTTGCTAATCTTTTGCAAAACTATAATATCTAAACTAGGCAGTCATTTTTAGAGCACTTCATGACAGGAAATAGTGCTGCCATCTAGTGTTCGTGCTAATGTATAACATTGCTGCAAAACTGCTGCCATATAGTGATGCAGACACGTGCAAACTCCTGAACTTACCTTCCTGCTTTTCAAAAAAGGATAAAAAGCATGCAAAGAAAATTTGATAAAAGAATTACAATTAAAAAGAGTATATAAGGGGGGGCAGAGCCAACAGCCGAGGAGAGCAGTTGCATCTGCCCTGTGCTCTAGCTATGGATGGCATATAAAACACCAAAAATAATTCACAACTTTTAATACATGCCCCTTTTTTTTTTTAATCATGGACAAATAAGAGGGTGATACAGCCTTTGATCTATCTTTTGAGATCAAGCATCCCATATAACATCCATATGAAGACGCTGATATTTGGGGCCTAGGCAATCTCCACGGGGGCAGTGGCTGGTGGTAAGCTGAGTCCCTGCGGGTGCTGCACTTTACAGTTATGTCGGTGATCTACAGAACTTTCGCAGCTTAAGACGATCCAGAATCCTAACTCCCATACACTACCTGACACTTCTATGCCTCTATCAGACTAAATTACCCTGCTGCAACAACATGGAGGTCTCCCACAATGCAGTATGCCCGACAGGCACTCTGAGGCTAATCATATCTCTCCTGAAAGATATGTCCACTCGTCTAGACCAGCATCATGTGGCTTGCGTAGCTGCTCTGCAGACTGCAGCTAGTTCACCCTCCCTCCCATCAGCTGAACTTTACCTTACTAACGGCCCATCGGATATCCTGCTGAACAGGCAAATACAGCAGGAAGAACATGAGCTCCATGAGGTCTCAAGGGAGAATTTGTGGTTAGAGGATGTGGCTCAACCTACTGCACACGCTGTAAACACCCCAGCAGAGCCAGAGAAGCTTCAGAGACCTGCAGCGTCACCAGCATCACTGAAAACAGCTAAAATTTGTCGGAAGCCATTACCGAAAATCCACACACATTCTATTCCAGATATGAGGCTGAGCGGACGCAGTGGCCATTTCCTTTGGACCGACTGGTTAAGAACTGCTCACACCCTTTCCTAGGCATATTTACTTTTGCCTGGCTAGGCGACTGCTCTAGTGACACATTGATGTCTAAATACAGCTCACATATCAGGGTCCCAAATATCATGTGCCCCAACTCTAAGGAATTTATTTCTGACTATAAGAAGCAAAATGACATAAGGCATGGGTCACATGTTGGCTTCGGTTCAATGCCCTATGGCAATCACAATGGACTGAACTTATCTGCCAAGCTGTGGGACATAAACCAACTGCTCCAGTCTTTACTGCAGTCCCGATACTCACAACATGCGAGCCAGTTTGTCGCCTCAGGAATAGGCTGGAAAAGGTCTGATGTTCCATAAGTTCCATTTCAGCTATACGGTCTCTTGCAGGTTCAAAAACTGTAATATCCCCTACAGCAGAGAGATTATTATAGCACCCTTTATCTTAGACTCCATACTTTAATTAGATTTGATATCTTTCCTTTTTTCCCCATGTTTATAATAGCTAGTTATATCGCTGCAGCTCTTGTTTGCATTTATACATGCAATGGTTGTCAATGCTGTGAATGCTGGTTCATAATTTTTCCTTACTTGGGCCTCTCTGTATTTGATGATGTGGTGCTTTCTAATATGACTCACATAATCGCTGGTAACTAATGCTTTTTTACTGGGTCAGTAGTATTGTTAGACATACACATATCTCCCTTAAACATAGGTATGATGATGATTTCTTCTCTTGCTATAGGTTAATATTAATCTGCCCTACATGCAGATGGAATAGGTATGTATACCACATGTATAACTACTTATGTTCCTAAATATTGCAAATGTCATAACTACATCCAATGTTTTTCATTGGTCTTATATTGCATAACTTGAAGTATTTATTATAAACATACTATTGGGACATATTAAGTATTAATCCTAAATCTTCTAATTCACTGCCTCATAAATAGGGTCCTGACATAGTTCCCTTAGTCAGTAGGTGACCAGTTTCTTAGCAAATTGAAAGGTACAGCCAGCACAAAGTATAAGAGCTTTAGCCCAATAATATGGTACTTAAAGTTATGTGACCAGTTTTTTGTTTTTTTAGTTGTACCAGCTTGGCTCAGCTAGTTTACAGTATGTTATTACTTGAGTGATCAAAACCCCCTAGATATATCAGTGGGTCTTTTTTTATTTTTTTATTCCTTTATACATTTAGCAATTATTTAATGTGAAAGTTATCAACCCTTAACTCATAATAGGTTACAAGAGAGACCAATTAGAAATAACATGGTATTAAAGATCCACACTACCAATACAACTTGTTACCAGCTCCCATAAATAGAGAACGAGATTTGGATTAATTTCCAAAATTATCTCAGTATCACCCTCCTAGGCAAAACAGTTATCCAGGGAGTCTCAATAAATCCCCCACCACTAGAAAACAAGGTAGTAGCAATTTAAGATTTTACCATCTTTCACTGTTTTTTTTCCCAATTTATTATTCATCAGAACTTAAGGTATATCATATTTAATTTATCTTACTATTTGTGTAACATGACTCCCTTGCTTTTTTATATTGTTTAGATAATCCTGTACCATGAAGCATTGATAAAAAGTATATATCTATGTTGTGCTCAATACCTTAATAAGCCTCAACAGCTCAGTGTTAATGACAAATGTCTCTCTTGTGACATCATTTTAACAGTCACAACTTGTTATCATTCCCACCTTATACACATATCTTCCACTTTTCATTCTTCATAAATGTTGGTAAGATATCACCATATATGGCCATTCACTTCATAAGGGAGTTAAGCTTAATTTATTTAATCCAGTAAACGAGGTATCATATTATGGTCAGTATGTAGAGTTACGCATTGTTACTAGAGACAATTTAGCCGGAAATGTTATTTTATTTTATTTGCTGTTATCAGAGTTGTTAAATTTGAGAATGTATGTGAAATCTAATTCCTATAGGTTCATGAGTTGCCCTAGAAAGTTCAGGAGGAACATGAATAGAGCCTTTAGCCTTCAGTTTAATCATTTTCTTAAACCTATTCTGATATGGGGTCTAGTGCAGTCATGTTTATAAACAATATGAGATTGTTGGAAATAGTGTGTATTGTTTGTGTTAAGTGCCTGTTTGTTGTTGTACTTACAAATAACCTTCATTGCAAGGCATGAAAAGAGATGACATTGTACATACCATACTGAACCACATTCTTTAACTTAAACAGATGATCCAAGAGTGTCCTTTCTACTTCACACTAATTATATCTCACATTGTCCCTATTCTAACATCATGTCCACTACTCTTCATTGTTTTGGCTTACTGTCATTACGTCCATTTAACTATGTGCTTAATATTATCTCCCGAACCACCTATATTAATTTTTAGAAGTCCGCCCCCTCTCTCCCCCTTCCCCCTTAATTTTGGGCAGCTCTTGTCTGCCGATTTCCCCCCCAAAATTTTTTTTCCATCTACTATCACATTCTATGTTATATTATATAGAAAATGAGGTTCCACCTATACATACCTTGCATTCGCATTAATACTAGGTTGTTTGCCTTTACAAATGCATCTAGAATCATATATTTACAAATTACTGCAGTTTTTAAAGTGATGTATTGTTTCATTGTTCTACCACTATATTGTCTTAATCTGACAATACCTTGTATATTTGTTATGTCGATATACAAAAACCTCAATAAAAAAGTGTTTCCCCCCCCCCCCCCAAAAAAAAAGAGTAAATAGGAAGGTATATAATAACTGTCAGCAAAATTACAAGTTGTGCGGTACGGCTATACCACTGAAAAATTGGCCATTGTGCACGGAATTTGCAGGTCTCCCGTATTGCAAGTAGCGGCGGTACGGCTATACCGATAGCATTTTAGCCTTGACGCAACTCTCCATTCCACACTCAAATAATGGCTTTTGAGTGCAGGATTTTCATTGCACCTGTTATAGCTGATACCGCCACGATCAATTCTGCTTTCTGAGACCAGTAGTTATGGATTTTGCAAAACAAAAATGTTTCACAAAACTCATAACTAAAATGTTACAAATTACACTAACACCTATAAACTACCTATTAACCCCTAAACTGCCACCCCCTGCATCGCAAATACTATATTAAACCTATTAACCTCTAATCCACCGACCCCCGACATAACACCTAAATAAAGTTATTAACCCCTAAACCGCCGGCCTCCCACATCAATACTACTGTAATAAACCTATTAAACCCTAAACCGCTGGGCCCCCACATCGCTACTAATAAAGTAAACCTATTAACCCCTAAACCGCCACGCCCCACAACGCAATAAATCTAATTGAACTATTAAATCCTAAACCGCCATCCCCAAAACGCAAATAACTAATTTAATCACTAAGCCCTCTAACCTAACACCGCCTAAATTAACCCCAATTACATAAAATAAAAAAATACTAAGTTAAAATTACAATAAAAAATCCTAACATTACTTAAAAAAAACTAATATTAAATTAAAATAAATCTAAAATTACAAAAAATAAAAAAGTCTGAAATTACAGAAAAAATTAAACCAAATTATCAAAAATAAAAACATTAAACCTAATCGAATACCCCTATAAAAATAAAAAAGTCCTACCAAAATAAAAAAAACATAATCTAACACTAAGCTACCAATAGGGCATTGCCTTTTACTTCAAAAATACAAATTAACCCCTAACAGTAAACCCCCCAACCCACCAAATCCCCCAAAATAAAAAAAAACTAACGCTAAGAAAACCTAAGCTACCCATTGCCCCTAAAGAGGCATTTGTACGGGCATTGTCCTTAAAAGGTCTTCTTCAAGGTGGCGACATCTTCATCCAGCTTCTATCTTCATCCAGGGTGAAGGCGGCCGCGGAACAGGACCGGTGGCCGCGGAATCATCCAGCGTGGAGGATCGTCTTCATGTTATCACTGCAGCACACTGAAGCTTGAAAGCAAGGTACCCGTTTTATATTTGGGGTACCTTGCATTCCTATTGGCTGAAAATTTCAAATCAGCCAATAGGATGAGAGCTACTGAAATTATATTGCTCCATGCCGCCTTTGCCCTGGATGAAGATAGAAGAGGTCCCCGTGCTGGATGAAGATGGAGTCGTCTGGAAGAAGACCTTCACCGCCGGACTTCAGGCGACCTATTTTGGGGTTAGACTTAGGCTTTTTTTTTTATTTTTTTAGGTTTTTTTTTTAATGGGCTACAAAAGAGCTGATTGCCCTTTTAAGGGCAATGCCATGCAATGCCCATACAAATGCCCCTTTAGGGGCAATGGGTATCTTAGGTTTTTTTAGTATTATTATTTTTTTTGTGGGTTTTGTGGGTTGGGGTTTACTGATGGGGTTAATTTGTATTTTTGAAGTAAAAGAGCTGTTTAACTTAGGGAAATGCCCTACAAAAGGCCCCTTTTAAGGGCTATTGGTAGCTTAGTGTTAGATTAGGTGGTGTATTTATTTTTGGGGGCTTTTTTATTTTTATAGGGGTATAAGATTAGGTTTAACTTTTTTATTTTTGATCATTTGTTTTTTTTTCTGTAATTTTAGATTTATTTATTTTAATTTAATCTTAGGTTTGTTTTGTTAAGTATTATTAGTAAAAAATTTTTATTAATTTTAGCTTAGTATTTTTTTATTGTATGTAATTGGGGTTAATTTAGAGGGTGTAAGGTTAGGGGGCTTAGTGATTAAATTAGTTGGGGGGATGGAGGTTTAGGGTTTAATAGTTTAATTATGTTCATTGTGTTGAGGGTGTTTGCGGTTTAGGGGTTAATAGGTTTATTTTATAAGTAGCGATGTGGGGGGGCGGCGGTTTAGGGGTTAATATGTTTATTTTATTAGTAGTGATGTGGGGGCCGGCAGGGCCGGCGGTAGTAGTATCGATGGGAGTGGCGGTTTAGGGTTAATAACTTTATTTAGGTGTTAGCGATGCGGGGCAGTGGTTTAGGAGTTAATAGTTGTATTATAGTAGTAGCGATGTGGGGGGCGGCAGTTTAGGGGTTAATAACTTTATTTAGGTGTTAGCAATGCAGAGGGGCGGCGGTTTAGGAGTTAATAGCTTTATTGTAGAAGTAGCGATTTGGGGGGCCAACGGTTTAGGGGTTAATATGTTTATTTATGTGTTAGCGATGCAGGGGGCAGTGGTTTAGTGATTAATCACTTTATTTAGTGTCGGCAATATTGGGGGCGGTGCATTAGGGGTATTTAGACTAGGGGTTTATGTTAGGGTTTTTACATAACTTTCTTTTCCTCATAGACATCAATGGGGATTGCGTTACCGCGATTGCCATTCTGTGATCGCAGGTGTTAGTTTTTTTCTAACACTTTGGCCCCAATTTATCAAAGGTCTTGCGGACCTGATCCGACAGTGCGGATCAGGTCCGCAAGAACTCGCTAAATGCGGAGAGCAATACGCTCTCCGCATTTAACATTGCACCAGCAGCTCACAAGAGCTGCTGGTGCAACGCTGCCCCCTGTTGACTCACGGCCAATCGGCCACCAGCAGGGAGGTGTCAATCAACCCAATCATACTCGATCGCGGGTTGATTTCCGGCGATTCCTGTGGGTTATGGAGCATCGGTCTTTAGACCGCTGCATCATAACTTGTGTTTCTGGCAAGTCTGAAGACTCGCCAGAAACACGGCCCTTCAAGCTCCGTACGGAGCTTGATAAATATGGGCCTTTCTCTCCATTGATATCTATGGGAAAAAAACATGCACATCAAGTCAAGCCTTGGGTTTTGTGCAGTACGGAGCTTATCGCACCATACTGCACAACAAAAGAAAGTTTTTCAGTAACTTGGCAGCGCTATGGAGAGTGCGATACCGCTTATTTTTTGCATTATTTATGCACCTGATTTAGCACACAACTTGTAATTTTGCTGTATATTTGCAATGCAAATTTTTCACACACAAATATAATAAAATATACCTTGCTTTAAAGGGACAGTCTATTCCAGAATTTTTATTGTTTAAAAAGATAGATAATCCCTTTATTAACCACTGTTATATTAATTTACTTTTTACCTCTGTGATTACCTTGTATCTAAGCCTCCGCAGACTGCCCCCTTATTTCAGTTCTTTTGACAGACTTGTTTGTTAGCCAATCAGTGCCCTCTCATAAGTAACTCCATGGGTGTGAGCACAAAGTAATATGACACACATGAACTAACACTCTCTAGCTGTCAGAACTGGCAAATGATTTGTGATAAGAGGCAGCCTTCAAGGTTTTAGAAATTAGCATATGATCCTACCTAGGTTTAGCTTTCAACTAAGAATACCAAAGGAATAAAGCAAATTTGATGATTAAAGTGAATTGGAAAGTTGTTTAAAATTACATGCCCTATCTGAATCATGAAAGTTTAATTTTAAATAGACTGACCCTTGCAGCCAGATATATACACAGTAGTTAAAATTGTCTTTCTTGCTTCAAATCTTTGTTGAAAATATGAAGAAAAAAGCAGATTGTTAAATAGTAAAGTCAGACAATAAAGGAATTATATTGCACAATAAACTATGCAGCAACAAGTCAGCTATTCTGGTATATGCCCTATTGAATTGTTAAATTAAGATTCCTTATGTTATTCACATATTAGTTGCTCAGAAAAGTCGTTTATGTTTATTTTGTTTCGTGCTTTTAAATAATGTACTTGCTATCTTATTTATCTGCATGACTGTGCCACAACAAAACAGGCACATTCTTGAAAATATCATTATATTGTGTGTGTGCCAATAATAGACACTCTACAGCAAGTCTCAATGGAAAAGTGTGTTCATGCTGATCTTGACAAGAATAGGCTGCGTGATGCTTCATTTGAAAGAGAAAATATGTAGATGTATATTTGTTGCTCACTATGTATATTTTGTACAAAAAAGGAATGGAACTGCTATACCAAAATAATATACATTATTGAAAAAAAAAGTATATAACGGCAGAAAGATAGATAGACAGACAGATGGGTAGACAGGTAGCTAGATGATGATGATAGACAGACAGACAGACAGACAGACAGACAGACATACATACAGATAGATAGATAGATAGATAGATAGATAGATAGATAGATAGATAGATAGATAGATAGATAGATAGATAGATGATAGATGATAGATAGATAGATAGATAAATAGATAAAATAATATGATCTTTATTAATGTGACTTAAAGGGACACTAAAGTAAAAATTTAACTTTCTAGATTCAAATGAAACATTCAGTTTTAAGAAAATTTCCAGTTTATTTCCATTATCAAATTGTGCAGTCTTTTTATATGCACACTTTTTGAGGCACCAGTTATTATTGATCATGTGCGTCCGTAATTGGCTGATTGCTGTCTCATGATTCAGGGAGGCAGAAAATTGAAATACATTTTGAAATTTGTCAGATAAAATCTACTGCTGTTTCAATATTCAGTGTAAGTGCTATTGTGTTGTCTTTCTGTAGTCCATGATGCTTTAAGAATGCACACATTAGGAATGAGTGCACTCTGCATTTTCAGCACTGTAGAAGATCATTAACAAACATTTTTACCCTGCATAATAGAAAATGAACCATTGATCAGAAGGTACATGTATTGCCTACATATATAATTAAATGGAGAAAAAATTGATTCTTTATAAAAATGCTTTTTTTCCTACCGCTGCTTCCAAACAACGCTGGTATTTAGAGTTGTCTGAAGGGCTGCGTTAGGCTCCAAAAAGGGAGCGTTGAGCCGAATTTACCGCCACTTCAACCCTCAATACCAGCGTTGCTTACGGTAGCGGTAAGCTGGAAAAACGTGCTTGTGCACAATTCCCCCATAGGAAACAATGGGGCAGTTTGGGCTGAAAAAAAACCTAACACCTGCAAAAAAGCAGCGTTAAGCTCCCAACGCAGCCCCATTGTTTCCTATGGGGAAATACTCTCTAAGTCTACACCTAACACCCTAACATGAACCCCGAGTCTAAACACCCCTAACCTTACATTTATTAACCCCTAATCTGCCGACCCCGCTATCGCTGACCCCTGCATTTTATTATTAACCCCTAATCTGCCGCTCCATAAACCGCCGCTACTTACATTATCCCTATGTACCCCTAATCTGCTGCCCTAACATCGCCGACCCCTATATTATATTTATTAACCCCTAATCTGCCGACCCCGCTATCGCTGACACCTGCATTATACTATTAACCCCTAATCTGCTGCTCCAGACACCGCCGCCACCTACATTATCCCTATGAACCCCTAATCTGCTGCCCCCAACATCGCCGACCCCTATATTATATTTATTAACCCCTAATCTGCCCCCCAACGTCGCCGCCACCTACAAGTATTAACCCCTAATCTGCCGACCGGACCTCGCCGCTACTATAATAAATGTATTAACCCCTAAAGCTAAATCTAACCCTAACCTTAACACCCCCCCTAAGTTAAATATAATTTAAATTTAATGAAATAAATGAACTTTTATTAAATAAATTAATTTATTTAAAACTAAATACTTACCTGTAAAATAAACCCTTATATAGCTATAATATAACGAATAATTATATTGTAGCTATTTTAGGATTTATATTTATTTTACAGGCAACTTTGTATTTATTTTAACTAGGTACAATAGCTATTAAATAGTTATTAACTATTTAATAGCTACCTAGTTAAAATAATTACAAAATTACCTGTAAAATTAATCCTAACCTAAGTTACAATTAAACCGGAATTACAATTAAAACGTAATTAAGGTAGGAAAAATTTGATTGGCTGATTCAATCAGCCAATCAGATTGAGCTCACATTCTATTGGCTGTTCCGATCGAATCCTATCAGCCAATCGGAATTCATGGGACGCCATCTTGGATGACGTCATTTAAAGAAACCTTCATACGGCGAGTAGGCCTCGGTTGAAGAGGATGGATCCGCGTCGGCTGGGAAGAAGATGGCTCCACTCCGGATGGATGAAGATAGAAGATGCCGCTTGGATGAAGATGTCTGCCGGTCCGGATGTCCTCTTCTGCCCGGATAGGGTGAAGACTTCTGCCAGTCTGGATGTCCTCTTCTGCCCCATCGGATGAAGACTTTGGCCCGGCTGGGTGAAGACGACTCAAGGTAGGGAGATCTTCAGGGGGGTAGTGTTAGGTTTATTTAAGGGGGGTTTGGGGGGGTTAGAGTAGGGGTATGTGGGTGGTGGGTTTTAATGTTGGGGGGGTTGTATTTTTTTTTACAGGCAAAAGAGCTGATTACTTTGGGGCATGCCCCGCAAAAATCCCTTTTAAGGGCTGGTAAAAGAGCTTACTCTTTGTAATGTAGAATAGGGTAGGGACTTTTATTTTTTATTTTTTATTATTTTATTAGGGGGCTTAGATTAGGTGTAATTAGTTTAAAATTATTGTAATATTTTTTTATTTGCTGTAATTTAGTGTTTGTTTGTTTTTTTGTAATTTAGTTTAGTTTATTTAATTGTAGGTAATTGTATGTAATTTATTTAATTAATTTATTGATAGTGTAGTGTTAGGTTTAATTGTAACTTAGGTTAGGATTTATTTTACAGGTAATTTTGTAATTATTTTAACTAGGTAGCTATTAAATTTTTAATAACTATTTAATAGCTATTGTACCTAGTTAAAATAAATACAAAGTTGCCTGTAAAATAAATGTAAATCCTAAAATAGCTACAATATAATTATTCGTTATATTGTAGCTACAGTGGGGAAAAAAAATATTTAGTCAGCCACCAATTGTGCAAGTTCTCCCACTTAAGAAGATGAGAGAGGCCTGTAATTTTCATCATAGGTATACCTCAACTATGAGAGGCAAAATGTGGAAACAAATCCAGACAGACAATCACATTGTCTGATTTGGAAAGAATTTATTTGCAAATTATGGTGGAAAATAAGTATTTGGTCACCTTCAAACAAGCAATATTTCTGGCTCTCACAGACCTGTATCTTCTTCTTTAAGAGGCTCCTCTGTCCTCCACTCATTACCTGTATTAATGGCACCTGTTTGAACTTGTTATCAGTATAAAAGACACCTGTCCACAACCCCAAACTCCACTATGGTGAAGACCAAAGAGCTGTCGAAGGACACCAGAAACAAAATTGTAGACCTGCACCAGGCTGGGAAGACTGAATCTGCAATAGGCAAGCAGCTTGGTGTGAAGAAATCAACTGTGGGAGAAATAATTAGAAAATGGAAGACATACAAGACCACTGATAATCTCCCTTGATCTGGGGCTCCACGCAAGATCTCACCCCGTGAGGTCAAAATGATCACAAGAACAGTGAGCAAACATCCCAGAACCACATGGGGGGACCTAGTGAATAACCTGCAGAGAGCTGGGACCAACGTAACAAAGGCTACCATCAGTAACACACTACGCTGCCAGGGACTCAGATCCTGCAGTGCCAGACGTGTCCCCCTGCTTAAGCCAGTACAAGTCTGGGCCTGTCTGAAGTATGCTAGAGAGCATTTGGATGATCCAGAAGTGGATTGGGAGAATATCATATGGTCAGATGAAACCAAAGTAGAACTGTTTGGTAGAAACACAACTTGTCGTGTTTGGAGGAGAGAGAACACCATACCTACTGTGAAGCATGGGGGTGGCAACATCATGCTTTGGGGCTGTTTCTCTGCAAAGGGAACAGGATGACAGATCCATGTACATGAAAGAATGAATGGGGCCATGTATTGTGAGATTTTGAGTGCAAACCTCCTTCCATCAGCAAGGGCATTGAAGATGAAATGTGGCTGGTCTTTCAGTATGACAATGATCCCAAACACACCGCCCGGGCAATGAAGGAGTGGCTTCGTAAGAAGCATTTCAAGGTCCTGGAGTGGCCAAGCCAATCTCCAGATCTCAAGCCCATAGAAAACCTTTGGAGGGAGTTGAAAGTCTGTGTTGCCCAGCGACAGCCCCAAAACATCACTGCTCTAGAGGAGATCTGCATGCAGGAATGGGCCAACATACCAGCAACAGTGTGTGACAACCTTGTGAAGACTTACAGAAAACGTTTGACCTCTGTCATTGCCAACAAAGGATATATAACAAAGTATTGAGATGAACTTTTGATATTGACCAAATACTTATTTTCCTCCATAATTTGCAAATAAATTCTTTCCAAATCAGACAATGTGATTGTCTGGATTTGTTTCCACATTTTGTCTCTCATAGTTGAGGTATACCTATGATGAAAATTACAGTCCTCTCTCATCTTCTTAAGTGGGAGAACTTGCACAATTGATGGCTGACTAAATACTTTTTTTCCCCCACTGTATATATATATGGAAAAGGTAAGAAAAAAAGCAGATGAGTTAATCCAGCACAGACTAAATTGCAAACCAAATCTAATGATAGAATGAGTCTATGAAGAATCACAGGAAGCTGCTAATTCAAACCGGAGAGAGTTTTTATTGGTAAATAACTATCTCTGTATATCACATAAATCAAATATTAATGTATATAGAGCAAAAAATGTATTAAGAAATCCAAAAACCCTAAGAAAAATCAGGCCTGATATAACCAAGATATACCGGTATATATACTAAGAATTAAAGGCCTAGACCATAATTCACCTCTATTAAGCGGTAAGAATAAATCATTAAGCAAGTGAACAAAACTTCTATTAGCACACATATATATATATATATATATACACATACACACACACCTACACACACATACATACAGTATATATGATAAAATTCACAACACTGAAATAAAATAAGTAAATACAAATAATGTCAACTTTTTTCATTTGATATAACTTCCAGTGGAGTTACTCTTAGATTGCCATGGCAGCAGACAATCTGTAGTTGGAAATTTACCTTGAAAAGCTGAACACAAATAAAATGGCATTGGGTTTACAGTTATCCTTTTTTTGATTGAGAGTGTTTTTGTTATATTTTGATTCCAGAGAACATTTCTTACTTATACATTTGCCTCACTCTCTGTCCCTGTACTTTTTGAACTATAAAAAAAGTGGTCCCAACCTTTAAAAATATCACCTGTCTTACCTTTAGTAAATTTACTTTATACAAAGTTTTATTACATCTGAGACAGATTTTTCAATAAAACTTTTAAACCACTGCAGTCATTTTTTTTTTATTTATATAAAAAAAAATATTTCAGTACCCAAGTGCCCTTTCTACTGTTACTTATAAAGTTTTTTATACGTAATTCCTCTGCTCCAATCTCATTTTAGTCACATTTTATTCATGTCAGTAATCGGTTACCTTTATTTTTTTATTCCTTTGTATATCCAAGTCTATTAAAGGGATTAGAACAGAAACAAGGGGCCCCACATAGTGAACTCTGTGACATAATTGGAAATGAGAAAAAAGAATCAAACTCACAATTCTGGTGGGACTCGTAAGTACGAAGTGCTAAAAGGCAGGCTGAAGCTCAGAGTAATCAGCTCACTGGTCACACATGTGACGATGGAAATCTCCGTAAGTTCCATCCAAACAATCCATGTCGGCTGTTATGATCCAGATAAACTGGCTGGAAGCTGCAAACAATGTTAATGATGTGCAGGAAAAGAACCATGGCGGCAAATGTCCGATGGTGTGAATAAAAGATTTTGACAGGAAAACCGCTGTGGTAAGGTTAAAATCAAACAATTTTAATTACTGCAACGCGTTTCTCGACCTGCTACTGGTCGCTTCATCAGGCTTAATGATAATCTATTAAAGGGATACTAAACCAATTTTTTTTTTCTTTCATGATTCAGATAGGCCATGCAATTTTAAGCAACTTTCTATTTTACTCCTATTATCAATTATTGTTCGTTTGCTTGCTATTTTTATTTAAAAAGCAAGAATGTTAAGTTTAGGAGCCAGACCTGGATATTGTTTGCTTATTGGTGGCTACATTTAAAGAAAAAAAAATGTGTTTAGTACCCCTTTAAGTAAAAAATCAGATCTCTCTGTAGTACATGGCCTATATATCTTTTTTTAACCCTTCAAACGTATGGGTGATGTTTAGCTTTAATTTCTATTCCAATCAAATTGAAGATTTCCCGTTGGAATTAGTTAAACCACCATATAAACACAATATTTGGGGTAATTGACATATTTTGACTAACAGTTTGGTAAATGCACACATGCATTAGTAGCATTTTGCAGGCTTTTTACCAGCACAGAATTATTGCAGGCTTTTTGCAGACCTTCACGGAAGGATGGTCTAATCAGCCAATAGCAATCAAATGCATAATCAAAAATTAATACATTGTTCTAGCTAAAATAAGCCCATGTTAATGAGATACAGCTTTAGCTGATTAGATATGGTCTCATTGAGAGGGTCTGTCAGACTTGCTTTGACAGCAGAAATGTGTGAATTTTTGCAATATTTTTAGTAATATTTAAAATGATATCTTATATAAGAACATACAACACAAATGCAACAGCACATAAGCATATGAGATATACAGATAAATATTTTTAAAGGGACAGTCAACACCAGAATTTTTGTTGTTTAAAAAGATAGATAATCCCTTTATTACCCATTTTCCCCAGTTTTGCATAACCAACACAGATATAGCAATACACTGTTTACCTCTATGATTGTATCTAAGCCTCTGCAGGCTGCCCCCTTATTTCAGTTCTTTTGACAAAATTGCATTTTAACCAATCAGTGCTTACTCCTAGGTAATTTCACGTTGCTTGAGCTCAATGTTATCTATATGAAACACATGAACTAACTCCCTCTAGTTGTGAAAAACTGTCAAAATGCATTTGCATAAGAGGCGGCCTTCAAAATCTAAGAAATTAGCATTTGAGCCTTCCTAGGTTTAGCTTTCAACTAAGAATAAAAAAGAGCAAAGCAAAATTGGTGATAAAAGTAAATTGGAAAGTTGTTTAAAATGACATGCCCTATTTGAATCATGAAAGTTTATTTTGGACTTGACTGTCCCTTTAAGCACATTCATTATAAGTATTTGTATTAATACTGTATAACATTGAGGTATATGAGTGTGTCCCTCCATTCAAATAAGCATTTTATGTTCTCATAGCTGTCAAATGGCCCCTATAGTCATCATGATCACCTGGCAGGTACCCCTAGCCTTGACTTGTGTATTGTTGATGTCAGGGTTCATATGTCCTTGTTTCTCTGAGCTAATAAAAAAATTGCAGCTACCATAATAAATTACTTGGAGACTAAAAATAGATAACATTTTTTTAAGTTATAGGATGGTTTTTGGTGCAAGTATAATGTTTAATGTTTTATTTTTATGATGTGTTTTATTATTATTATTTTAAATTGCAAGATAATACAAAATTATAAAAATAATAAATTTTATTCTTCTGGTTTTCCATTAGTGAACAAAACACAGTTAATTCTGATATTTTGGGAAGGTAAACTGTTTGCGCAAACTCGCGATAATTTACGCTCAATATATTCTCTATGGGCAAAGTTGAGTGGCAATGTGCCCTCGTACAGTATTACAAGTTGAAAGTAAATATGATCGCTTGAACACAATCACATTTAATGCTCAAACTTTTTAGCCAACTTGAAAGTTAGTGTAAAAAGTTTGGCCGTTGGAAAAAGTTGCACTATACTATTAACCCTTAAATCACCACAATCCACATTGCAAAGTACCCAGTACACTATTAACCCCTTAACTGCAATACACCCACATTGCAAAGTACCCCGCTACACTATTAACCCCTAACCCACCATACCCCCAAGTAGCAAAGTACCCCGCTAAACTATTAACCCCTAAACTGCCACACACCCAAATTGCAAAGTACCCTGATACACTATGAACCCCTAAACCACCACACACCCCACATTGCAAAGTACCCCACTACACTATTACCCCTAATCCACCACACCCCCAAGTAGCAAAGTACCCCGCTACACTATTAACCCGTAAACCACCACAACCCTTCTTGCAAAGTACGCACTCGTTTCAAAGCTACAGGTGAAAGTTCACTTGTAGCTACATACTTACCCTAATGCTCTCTGGAGAGTACGCAAGCCCAATTCTCTTCTTGCTAGAACCCTGCTAACCCACGCTAACAGAAGGCTTAGCAGTTTGGCTCCCAGGACCTGCATTAAAGTTAGCGTCTCCTGTTAGCACAGCCAGGGACATGGCAAGTAAAGGATCTGGTTGTGTTAAGGTAAGTATTAAGGCTTAAAAATCAATTTAAATAGTAATATTTTGTATCACCATTTTGAAAGCTGTTTTTTTCCTGCAATATTTCCTTCAATCTTATGACAAGTGAACCTTAAACTAAAGTTTCTTCTTCTAGGTACCTGTCTATGTTTCTGATTTACCAAGTTGGTGTTTGGTTAAGTAAAAAGAACAACTTCTTTTGAAGCATCTTGTCAATATTACTTCTAAAACTGGTTAACTACAGGACCGGATTGGCATGCCGCAATACTGAGAAAAATCCAGGAGGACCGCTCGGCTATTGGCAGAGAGAGCACAGTGAGCATCTGAGGGAGCACAGTGAGCAGCTAAACGACCTGCTTGTTGAGTGCACAGAGGATCAAGCTCACATAGTGAGGTGACCGCTCAGCTCTTATAACACTGCGGGGAGGAGGACATCACGAGAAGGAGGGAGGCGAGCTGGAGGCTATGCGGGCTGGCACATAGGGAGCAGGAGTGCACTAAGCTCAATAAGTTAGTAGCACCACTTTTAGGTGATTTATTTGTGTATGGCTGGGCGTGGGGGGGGGAGGAGCTGGGCCGGTTAGAGTGGGGTTGGGACGATCTATACAAATCTCCAGGGCTGGTCTGATTTCCCAGTCTGGCCCTGGTTAAATATCTTCTTAAAAAAAATAATATACGTGTGTCACATGACATACGTGAAACTGAATCCTAGATTTGATTTCAACCTCCATGGTGTTGAAAAATATGGAGTTGACCTGTGTTTGTGCCTGGGTGCATAGCAAGATAATTATTAGTACTGAATAAAGAGAGGACAAAGGGAATGTGTTAAATATATCACTTTTAATGACAACTTAAACTAAGAAAGTCCAGGAAAGTGGGAATACAATAAAAGGTAACCTTTATTCCATATTCAAGTGTAAAAATTATTGACAACTTATGTTACACAAAACAATGATAATATATTAGGCAAAACTTAGTTTTGATTGTTAGTTAAGGCTTGTTAATTGCTAAAGATGGCAGGGAAGAAGATCACATTCATCACACAAAGGAGAAACTCCATCTCATCAAAACAATTTATAGAAGATGTTCAGCTAAGTCTCATCTCAACAGTCCGGTTTCTAATCTGTGATGATGCCAAGAAGCAACACTATAAATCCAAACTTTCAGTCTGCATCACTAGGGTCAGAGAGGCAGCTTCTGCTCCTCGCAACTGTTTGAGCCCCCACAGAATTACAGAACTAACATTATTTCAAGACTAAAAACAAAATATTAACAAGCAGTGGCATTGCTACTTTTCTTCCAGTTGTTTAAAAATATTATATTAATTCGTTATAATAAAGTTGGTGTCTCATAGTGCTAAGCAATACAAAAAGCCTGTATTGTTTATGTCGCATGCAGAGTAGGGATGTAAACAAAGCTTAATTTCCAAGTC
This sequence comes from Bombina bombina, assembly GCF_027579735.1. Lineage (NCBI taxonomy): Eukaryota > Metazoa > Chordata > Amphibia > Anura > Bombinatoridae > Bombina > Bombina bombina. Next base: position 1,171,390,574 of record NC_069501.1, on the reverse strand, counting down.
CTTAGCTGACCTGCAATTATATGTTTTCTCTAAAAGCAAGTTTTAATATGAACTCCTAGTACATTAATGGTTTGATTAATTATTTGTGCATGGAATCATGAAACGTTTCCAATCTCTTACAACCTGTTAGTAGCTTTTGCACTGTTTGGATAAGATTTGTCAGCTGTTGTGTTATTACTTCAGGGGACATACGGCTAGATTAAGAGTTTTGCGTTATGGGTGAAAAAGACTCATGACGCTGATTTTTCACTACCGTTGCTATTACGAGTCTTGTAGGTATAGCTGTACCGCACACTTTTTTTGGCCGTAACGCAACGTAACCACCGCAGCTTTCCAAAAGTCCTTTTTCAATGGGACTTCCACAACGCCAGTATTACGAGTTTGTCTGTCCAGCCAAAAAGTGAGCGGAACTTAAGATTGTTTTTTTAAGTTAATGTTTAGGACTTCTGACTTCTGCGCATTGATGAGGAAATTTGTGTGGGCACTAAAATGATCAAATTCTTCTAGTAAGTAAGTGAGGTGTTGTGGACGTCAAAAGTACGAGGACATCATCCGTGTAAGGGGTTAGCTTATAGGTGTTGGGGCCCAATGTTATGCCTGTTATATTGGGATTGCGCCGAATATGTGAGGCCAGCACCTCCATGGATATGGCAAAGAGGAGCGGGGACAGAGGGCAACCCTGCCTTGTGCCATTACCAATTCCAAAGCTATCAGATAGAACACCGTTAGCCTTTATTTTCGCTGAAGGTTGGGTATATAAGCTAAGAATTCTATGAGTCATTAAATCGCCTAAGCAAAAGGCGGACAGGCATGATCGCAGAAAATTCCAGTCCAGCCGGTCGAAAGCCTTCTCCGCTTCAGTGGATATTAATATAGAAGGAGTTCTATTAGTTGAATTACCCTGATAGTATTATCCCGCGCTTGCCTCCCCGGGATGAACCCCGTCTGGTCTACATGGATTATTTGAGGGAGAATTGAATTCAGGCGTGTTGCTAAAATGTTTGCATAAATCTTAATATCAGAATTGAGCAATGATATAGGCCTGTAATTCTCTACTTTTTGGGGGTCCCTATCCGCCTTTGGCAGGACTATGACATGGGCTTCTAAGTAACACTTGGGCCACGATTTTTTTGTGTCTATTGCTGTAAACATTGATGTTAAGTGCGGGGCCAAGAGCTGTCTATAGTTTTTGAAGTATAAGTTTGTGAACCCGTCAGGGCCAGGGCTTTTGCGTGGAGGAAAGGATTTTATTTCTAAGAGTACTTTTAAGGTCGTGATGGGAGCTTCTAATTTCTGCAATTGTTCTGCTGAAAGGGCCGGGAGGTCGGCCTCCGCTATGTATTGTTCTCGTGCCGTAGGATTCGCTGCTGGTGGCGGTTGCGGCAGGTTATATAGTTTGCTATAGTACGCTCTGAATTGTTCTACGATTTGGTGGCTGCCTAGGGCTTGGTGACCGGCCGAGTCAGTTATGCTGTGTACATATGAGTTAAGCTTCTGCTCCTTAAGGGATCTCGCCAGGGAAGGCCCTATCTTATTGGAATTGGCTAGGTACATTTTCTTAAGGTACAATGCTTTAGATTGGGCTTCTTTATATATTAGGCTATTTATTTCATTTCTCGCCCTTCTGAGCTCGTCTGTTATGGACCTATCTGACGGGGATGCCCTATGGCGTTGTTCAATCTCTCTAATCTTTTGTATCATAGACTTATAGGTTTCACGGTACCGTTTAGTCAGGCCTGCCTTATATTTGATCATTTCCCCACTAATTACGCATTTGTGGGCTTCCCATAATGTGTGTGGGGAAATATCTGATGTGTTGTTGAGAGCAAAATATTCTTTTATCCTTTCTGCTATATGCTTAGAAAAAGCTGGGTTTTTTAACAGAGATTCATCTAGTCTCCATGTATAGGGGGTTAGGGGTTTATCCGACCAATTTAAGGTTGCTGACACTGCGGCGTGATCCGACCAACTAGTGGGCTCGATATCAGCATCTTTCACTAATCTATAGGTGCTTTGATCTGTGAAGATATAATCAATGCGCGAGTAACGCTTATGGGGTTAGAGAAGAAAGTATAGTTCCGCTGGCTCGGGTGCTTAACCCTCCAAATATCAATCAGGGCAAGTTTATGAGTGAATGATCTAATGTCCTGGAGGGTTTTTATGGGGATGCTGCCTCGGCCCTGGGAACAATCCACTTCCGGTTCCAATGCAACGTTCCAGTCACCAGCTATAATTAATGATCCTTTCTGGACTTGCAATATCTTATTTGTTACCTTTTTGAAAAATTTAGCCTGTTTCAGGTTTGGGGCATATACATTGACCAAAGTAATTGGTCGGTTATATAAGAGGCCAACAAGGATAAGCCATCTGCCTCCGGTGTCCGCCTCCATAGTGGATAACTGGAACGGCAGTGACCTATGGATCAGGATTCCCACTCCCCCCCGTTTATCTGTTTGTGAAGCTAAATATGTAGTAGGGTAATCCCTATTTGTGAACCTGGGGGAGTTGTCCCTCGAAAAGTGTGTCTCCTGCACGAAAACCAAATCCGCCCTGGATTTTTTAAAGCAAGAGAGTGCGACGGACCGCTTTGTGGGGGAGTTCAATCCCTTTGTGTTTTGAGAGACAAATTTAATGCGGTGCTGTCCCGCGTGGGAGGTTCTCTGGCTTCCTAATGAAGCCATACTATGCTGCTATATGAGTGGAGCATTGAGCGTGATTGTGGTCGGAGAGGTGTGGTGGCTAAGTGCCGGTGAAGTGTAGTGAGTGGAAGGAATACCTGGCAGTGAACCGATGTGTAGTATCTGTGGCTCCGGCCGGGGCAGAGGTGAGGGATATAGGGTAGAAGGTCCAAAAGGGAAGGGTTGAGAAGAGCATGTCTCCAATGGTAAGAGACACAATTAGAGAAAACAATACAAACATAAACATATTTAAACTGTAAAACGTGAACACTAACTAGAAGCATCCTATGCCTCTGGCAACTAACAAGAAGTTGAGGGGAATAAGTAACTGCTACTCCTTGTGGTAGCAGGTCGGCATTAGAGTTTTAAGTTCTTGGGACTAATGTTCCAGTTACATTGTCTTAGATATAATAAAATAGCATTAAGGCATCATTTACATTTAACTGCATCAGTACCCTTATTGCGTGAAACTAAACCAAATATATATTTCTCTTTCTAGCACTCTACACCCCCAATGGCTATAAAAAACAGAACAACCTAACATTTTTTAAGCATTCATTTTTTGTAACAACCAAACTTAAAGTGTATAAGTAGAGACCATACTTTACATATTCCAATAGCGTAAAGGATAAGGTAAACGGTGAATGTTCTTTCATGTCCTCCCTTCATAAGTCCTATGAGGGACACGATAAAAGAGGGAAAAAGCCTCGCCAAGCTGTTTGCCTAATGCGGCAAGATGCTACTGCTGAGAAAGTTCCATGAGTCAGGTGGTCACTTCCTGGCTATCAGGATTCTTTGCTGATGGTCTGTTTTTCCTCCTGTAGGGGACCTGTGTCCACTCCTGTCTCCGTGGATTTGGTATGCGCTGTTCCTTTGGGCCCTCTTGAAGGGCTGGAAGGCTGGGTTTCGGAATTTTAAGGAGCGAACAAAAGTCCTCCAGATCCTCCGCTGTTCTGTAATCCGCAGTGGTATTGTCCTTCAACACTCTTAGGCTAAAGGGGAAGCCCCATCTATAGGGGATACCAAGATCTCTTAGGTGTAGGGTGAGATACCTGGCCTCCCTTCTTTTACTCAGGGTCAGCTGGCTAAGGTCTGCATAAACTTGTAAGGTGCACCCATTATGTGAAATAGGGGATTTTTTCCTGGCCGCTGAAAGGATATTCTCTTTGTCTCTAAAGCTTGTAAATTTAATTACAATGTCCCATGGGGGGGGCAGAATCTTTTGGGGGGGTCTCAGAGCTCTGTGGTAACGGTCTAAAGGGTATTCCACTGCTTCGTCATTGTCCATCAGGGTATTGAATAGGACTTGTAAGTATGGAAGGAGTTCCGAGGTCTTGATGTGCTCAGGGACCCCCCTGATTCTGATGTTCTGACGCCGCCCCCTGTTTTCCAGGTCTTCCACCTGGTCCTGCAGTTGACTAATGATGGTGGAGTGTTGTGTCACATGGCGGATCTGGTCATCTAGTATTTTATCTGTGTGTTCCGCATCCTCTTCTATCTGGGCTATTCTGGAGCCAATTTCACTTATCTCCCTTCTGACCTCAGATAGACTAGTTTTTATCATGGAACTGACATGGCCTATGAATTTATTAAAGTCCTCCTTTGAAGGGAGGGTCTGCAGGTCTGCTTTAGTTATCATTGTCTCTGGGACCCCCTCAGGTGCAAGGTCTGGGGGTGGAGATGGCACTTTCATGTGGTCATCAGCTTGTTCAGTGGTAGCCAACTCCACCGCTTTGAAAAAATTGTGTACTGTGGGGGTTACAGAGGAACTGCTCTTACTTGTCTTATCAGCTCTGGGAGCCCTTTTAGTTGACATGTTGAGAGAAAATTCTGCCCCTGTGTGAGGATGCTGCTGTGTGATGAAGCAGCTGTAGCTATAAACAATATGCCCCTGGTGAATAGAGACAAGTCTGATTATGAGGCTCCCTCTGTGAGAGATATGCTTTCCCTGTGGGGATAAATGCTTGATAAGGTTAAGGGCTGTTTAGTGAGGCACGGTCTTAGCAAGGATATTAGGTCTCACAGATGGTGATGTGTAGGCTGTACTTAGGCCATGTGGTTAATTATACTGCTGCCATGTGGGGTGCTTCTCAAGCGGGTCTTATTTTGCTAAGTGCGGGCATAGTATTTGGGCTGTGAGGGGTTAGCACATAGTGATTGCCACGCTGCAATGTGATGTTCTGTTGCAGGCCGCCCCCTCTCACTTACCCTACGGGCTCTGTGCGGTAAAATAATCCACTTCCACCCGTTCACCAATAGATGCGATCTTCTGCTAAGTGGTGAGGGGTAAATTAATATGTTGTACTCCTCCGGCGGCCCCCAAATAATGTGTGTGGGGGCCTGATGCGTAGCTCTGATTAGGCCCCAGGGAAGCCGCGGGAGGCCGCACTGAGCTGTGGCTGAATCCGCTGTTCTGCCGGGTCCTTCCGACAACCACCGGGAGCGCTAAGAGTTGTCAGGGGTCGAGTGCCAGTATTTTCTGCCCTGCACTCACATTTTCTTAGGGCTTATGCTGCGATAGAGCCGACCTTACTTCGGAGCTCTAAACACCTGCGACCATTTTGGGCGCTGGCTAGCTCCGCCCCCCCTAGACTCAGGGTTTATGTTAGGGTGTTAGGTGTAAACATAAATTTTGTTTCCTCATAGGAATCAATGGGGCTGCATTACTGAGCTTTACGCTCCTTTATTGCAGGTGTTAGGCTTTTTTTTAGCCTGCTCTCCCGATTGATGTCTATGGGGAAACTGTGCACGAGCACTAGTATTTGAGTGCGGTATGGAGCTCAAATGCTGCAATAATGCCTTCTAACACCGGGTTTATGAAAACCTGTAATAGCAGCGCTATAGGGAGGTGAGCGTTGGAAATAACTTGCAAGTTAGTACCGAGCCACTCATAACGCAAAACTTGTAATCTAGCCGATAGTTTCTTATTGTGAGATAAGCAGAAACCAAACAGCAGAGAGAACATAAACAGTGAATCTCTTAGTTACATGTTTGTAAATTCACATATGAAGTGTGACACTGATTCCCCTTGGGACTACCTCTAACCCGCCTCAAGGTAAAAAAGGTTAGTCTCATTTTAATACCCTGTATTTCGGTAAATACATTTGTTTATGCTTTCAGATAATCATTTTTTAGTTACAATTGATAAGGTTTTTATGGTTCTAGGTCATTTCCTGTTCCTGTACATCATTAGTTTAATCTCTTATCCTTGCCCATGTGTACGTTATTAAGCATATCTCTGAGGAATACTGCAGATGGGATGTTGGAACATTTAAGTTATTCCCTCCATGCTGAATGTCAATGCATTTTCTTGTTTATCTACAGTGTGTCTCTTATTTGTGATTTTGCTTCAACAATGAGTGAGAGCAATAATTTGTCTGGTATGCTGTCAATTCAATTTTTTTCTACAGCACTGTATAAACATACCACCTCCTTCCCACCATTGATGTGTTTTCTCTATTTTTGGAGATTAACACGAATAATGATGCTATGGAGCCTTTTTGGCCCATTGTAGATATTGGAATAGGCATTGCCTTGTTTATGTTAATCATTGTATCTACTGATAGTGAATTACCTCTTTATAATTTCAATTTAACATATACAAGTTAATGAAACCTCTGTCTTCATCAAATTCTGATAACTGCTGAACATGTGCTATAACAGGCCCAGACTGAGAATAAATTATACAGGACATTTGCCCAGTGGGCTGGGGACAGTTTTGGGCCAGGGCCTGTTGCCTTAGCACCACCCAATCAGCAGCATTATTTTTGTCATGATGCCCTGTCCTGCATCTCACTGCCATGCTTTGTCTGTGAGCCTTGTAAGGGCTGGTTTCACCCTGTTCAGGTGCCTGCTATTTTGAGTAACTGTGACTGCACAGGCTGATGAGCAATACACAGTTATTATTGATTTAAATGTGAACTTCATAGCTTCTTTTTTTTTATTTTTTATTAATTTATTTGATGTTCGATACAAGGCACACAAAGATCAAAAGACAGTAAAGAAGTACAAAGATAGTGCAATACATGCATCAAATAACACAGGGTCTCAAGTTTGCCATGAACATTTCCAAATAAAAATGGGTATATCAACATATGTCATGCTGTTACATCACAGTACAAAATAAAAGGTTTAGAACAGGAGAGTTTAATGTTCATAATATCACCAAAGAAAGGATATGGAACCTCATTTTAAGTAATGTATTTCCTCCAAACTTTGGCGGGCCACTCATGGACCCACATCAACAGAAATAACTTTAGGGAGGAATTATTATGGTACATACGGTCACTCTTGGACCTTGTGCAACTTAGTTTCAGAATCATAGCAGGATTTGGAAATCATAATGTATGTAAGTAATAGAACGCTCTAACGTTTACTACAGCCAGTTAACAATGCTAAGGTTTTGATAGTGGCACAACAAGCTTTAGGTAGCTATAGGCTACATCATGAGATACAGGAATCAGGTAACAGCAAACATAAGCACCAGAGTAATATTAAAGGTGGGGAATACACAAAATAAAAGCAAATTTGTAGTTGTGGTACTCATTGTCCCCTAGGTGTGCGTGGCTCTTGCAGTTGGAGATCACTAGTAACACTTCAATTGCATCACTGGTACCTAATACAAAGCTCCATGAAAATGAGGGTGACTATATCATTTTTATGTTCCAAACCTCAGATAAATATTTAGGCATAGTGGACCCTGCCGCCTCGGCCGCTGACAACAGAGCCACCCCCCCCCAATACAGTAGCTACAGTAAAAGTTACATGAGGTATAGAGAGCAAAGCTGTGAACCACGTGCTAGGTAAACATCTATCCCAGTAATGGCCATATATGTATGTAAAATCTTAAATAAAAAAATAAATAAAAGGAAGCAGAACAGAATATATGGCTTGTAACCAATAATATTAGGGAGCCCATTAAAGATTTAAAACAATGTCAGGGTATCTGGTTCATTCCTTTATGGTTATATCTAAAGCTTTAGTTTGTGCAATTGGCTGGACCCACACAGTTAGTTAACTGGTAAAGCTATGGAGGTTACCTGATGTTTTGCCATACCTTATGCCTAGCAATACATTTTACACTAGCTATAAAGATTAGCGGTTAATAGTACAAATTTGAAATCATAAAAAATTGCAACATTAATTAAGATATATGTTATTGGTTCAGTGCTTGCATTAGAGTGTCACATATTATAAGCCTGCTTTTTAATACACATTACAATCAGAAGGCAAGAATCCTCGACTGCAAATATTAATTGAGAATGACATCCTAAGTGTTACAAGGATTAATGATCCCATTGGAGCTAATAGTGAAGGGCAGAACACATTCCCAGGGGCTGTGCATGTACTTTTAGGTGAGTAATAATAATAAAAATTCATAAGAACTCAATATAGGGGCGCGATTCGATATACGGCATAGTTTTCGGCACAAGCAAGGGAACCCGCGCCGCCCGTAGTTTCACCTCGCACATCGGGGTATCCAATATACCCCGCCGGCAGTTTCTAAAGTGCCGTAAGTCGGACAAACTAGCTATGTCCAGAAATAAGCGTAAGTACAAATTTCTGGAGTCGCCAGTGACTTATGGCACTTAAGAATCTGCCGTCGCCTACAAAAACTAACTAAAGTATTAAATCTCTGGTAACTGTCTAACACGCCTCCCAAAAATAGCCCGACACGTATACCCCTCTATCCGCAATCCCCCCTATCACTCCTAGCAATAAATGTATTAACCCCTAAGCCGCCGCTCCCGGACCCCGCCGCCACCTATATTATATGTGTTACCCCCTAATCTGACCCCCCTACAACGCCGCCACCTATATTATATGTATTACCCCCTAATCTGACCCCCTACACCGCCGCCACCTATATTAAATATATTAACCCCTAATCTGATCCCCCTACACCGCTGCCACCTATATTAAATATATTAACCCCTAAACCTAAGTCTAACCCCAACACCCCCTAACTTAATTATTATTTAAATAAATCTAAATAATATTAATATATATATAATTAATATATTATATATTGGCTGATTTGAATAGCCAATAGAATAAGAGATACTGTAATTCTATTGGCTATTCAAATCAGCCAATAGAATTACAGTAGCTCTCATCCGATTGGCTGATTTGAATTTGAAGGCTCAAATCAGCCAATAGCCATTTTTAATCGCGTACCTTGAATTCCTATTCAGTGTACGGCGGAGATCGTATGAAGAGGATCCTCCACGCTCCATGGCTCCGCGGTCTTCAGTTCCAGCTTCGCTGATCTTCAGTTCCAGCGTGGCCGGTCTTCAGTTCCAGAGTCGATGGTCTTCAGCTCTGCGGTCATCGGTCTTCAGCTCCTCCACTCCGCGCCGGCTGGTTCGTGGAAGAAGAAGAGGTCGCCACTTGGAAGAAGACTTCACCGTCTGGAACAGGACCTTCTCCACCGGTCTTCAGGACAGGTAAGGACCACTTGGGGGTTAGACTTAGGTTTTTTTAAGGGGGGATCAGGTGGGTTTTAGAGTAGGGGTGTGTGGGTGGTAGGTTGTAATGGGGGGGTTGTTCTTTTTTTTACAGGTAAAAGAGTTTTTGGGGCAATGCCCCACAAAAGGCCCTTTTAAGGGCTGGTAATAGAGCTTATTACTTTTGTAATTTAGTTTAGGGTAGGGAAATTTTATTATTTTTGGGGGGCTTTTTATTTTATTAGGGGGCTTAGATTAGGTGTAATTAGCTTAAAATTCTTGTAATATTTTTTTATTTTATGTAATTTAGTGTTTGTTTTTTGTTATATAGTTTAGTTAATTTAATTGTATTTTAGTTTCGATAATTGTAGTTTATTTAATTAATTTATTGATAGTCTAGTGTTAGGTGTATTTGTAAAATAGGTTAGGATTTATTTTACAGGTAATTTTTTAATTATTTTAACTAGGTAGCTATTAAATAGTTATTAACTATTTAATAGCTATTGTACCTAGTTAAAATGAATACAAAGTTACCTGTAAAATAAATATAAACCCTAAAATAGCTACAACGTAATTATTAATTATATTGTAGCTATCTTAGGGTTTATTTTATAGGTAAGTATTTAGTTTTAAATAGGAATAATTTAGTTAATAATATTAATATTATTTAGATTTATTTAAATAATAATTAATTTAGGGGGTGTTAGGGTTAGACTTAGGTTTAGGGGGTAATATATTTAATATAGGTTGCGGCGGTATAGGGGGATCAGATTAGGGGTTAATATATTTAATATAGGTGGCGGCGGTGTAGGGGGGTCAGATTAGGGGTTAATATATTTAATATAGGTGGCGGCAGTGTAGGGGGGTCAGATTAGGGGGTAATACATATAATATAGGTGGCGGCGGTGTAGGGGGGTCAGATTAGGGGGTAATATATTTATTATAGGTGGCGGCAGGGTCCGGGAGTGGCGGTTTAGGGGTTAAACAGTTTATTACGTATTGCGGTGGGGGATTGTGGTTGACAGGTAGATAGACATTGCGCATGCGTTAGATGTTAGGTTTTATTTTGCAGGCATTTTAGGGAGTTACGGTGCTCTAATACTCAGCGTAAGGCTTGCTACGCCTGCATTTTGTGGCGAGGTGAAAATGGAGTAAGATTTCTCCATTTTTGCCACGTAAGTCCTTACGCTGTATATTGGATACCAAACTTCGTGGGTTTTGTATATCAGTCTATGGGGGGAAAAACTACGGCCGAAGGGGGAAATATATGAGCGTAACTTCTATGTTACACAATGTATAGGATACCAAACCAGAGCAAAATTTGGCGTCGCCAGTTTTGCGGGCGACGCTGCATATCGGATCGGGCCCTAGGTGCACAAAGATATAGCGGGATTACCATGTCAACTGTAGCGCTTCATGTACAAACCTTATCAGGATAAAGTGACAAGCTTAGTCCCTGAACATAATGAATGTTCCTCCTGGGTCACACCTGCTATGTCAACCATCGGTGTATATAGCAGGAATCCAGAACTCGGCTAGTTGAGGCATGGTTATTTCTATAGTAGGTCCCGCTGATCGTTGGCCAGCATTCTGGATTTCTGTAATGGCGGGGTTTTTTTGTTAAAAATTTCTCCTTAGCACATAATTCTCCTTGAATGCTTGGAGGCTCCACACTAGAGGGACTTAGGGATCTTTCATAGGGTAAAGTTGTACTTACTTTTTCATAGCTTATATTACAGTCAGTGGGAGCCAGGGCATGTATCAAGTTTCTTATGGGAACAAGTGAGTTGTTTACCGATCCTCGGTGAGAATCTTGAAGGATAGTGGCAGGGGTCGCTCCTTGACCACCGTTTAGGAGGTAGGCCTCAGAAGACGACTTATAGCTTGCATTCTCCAAATCCTGTGTTTTGCTACAGCTGGTACGTGGCAGCCGCTGGGGTACGAAACTATCTGGCACAGGAGGGGAGACCCTATGTAGATCTTCAGCCGGGCTTTCATCTGTAGATGGGCTCAGTGCTTCTTTTGCCGTCTCCATGAAGACAACGTGATAAAAGTCCAGAAGATCGCTGAGCTCCTCCAGAACAGCTGATTCCATGGTTATCTTAGGTACTGTCAAGTAGCCAATAATGTTAGGATAAACAGGTTAGGTGTGCGTTGAAATGTTAAGTAGACATAAATACTTAGAGATCTTGCAGTGTCTTGCGGGTTTTCATTGCTCTGTAACGACAGAGACACTAAGGTGTCCTGCCAGGGGGTTAGGTAGTAGGCCGCAACCCTTAAAATGATCCAGTAAACTGAGTCAACATTAAGCCTAGAAGTAGTGATACCGTTAAGGAGAGTTTTCTTTACGACTCAGAATGTAGGTAAAAATAATCCTCGATGGATAGATTTAACTTTATTACTGTTTAATTACAACCAACTTACAAAACATTGACAGAATGATAACAACCTTAAATATTTTGGTAAATCTAACTAGTACATTATACAGTACTTGTCAGTTTTGGTGTATGGTTAAATAACTACTTGGAGAGCTGCTCTTCCTTAAAATGCCAGGGACTATTTTTGGTCCTAGTCCGTCCTTGTGCTCTAAACATTGTTTAGTATGTTTCTTTCTAAAATTTCACTATAAAACTTTCTATTGGCATATGGTGTTTGTTTTCTAGGACTATATGCATTATTGATGGATTAGCACTAGCACATGCATCACAATTTTTTTTTTGTAATATTATTGAAAAGGCATACAGCTAGATTCTGAGTTATGCGCGCTATAGGGAAATTAAGGAATGCAACAAAAGTTGCGTTATTTAACCCCCCCTATAGCGCAGCCATTACAAGTTTTAAAAAAGCCGGCTTGTGCGTGTGATATAGTGCTTTTAAGCTCCATACCGCACCAAAAACAAGCCCTGTTTTGACGTGCTTGTGCGCGCTTTCATCATAGACATCAATGGGGAGAGCGGGTCAGAAAAAAGTTAACACCTGCAATCGCAGAATGAAAAGCTCCATAACGCAGCCCCATGATGTCTATGGGGAAAAAAAAATAACATTAAACCTAACACCCTAACATAAACCTCAAGTCTAAACACCCCTAATGTGCCACCCACCGACATCGCCGGCACCTACATAATATTATATTATTGGTGTCCATGACTAAGGCAGTATAATGCTGAAACGCGTAGGACATATTTTTTTCTCAATCCTAGATGCTGGGACTTTTGTATTTTTAAATTGTTTATCCGATTTCTCCTGTTAATAAATCTATTTTGATGTAAAACGCCTGGAAGGTTTGCTGGTTTCTTCTGCTGTTTGTCAATCCTATTACCGCTCCAGCTTAAACCTCGGCGTTTCCCGGACCTACATGGCACTTACGTCATAGTACACGCCTCCGCAAGTTCTGCTTACTCTCCACTTACCTGGAGCTGCTACAAACCTACGGATGCATGCTTAGCCCTGTTAGAACACTTGTCAGTGTGGCGATAAGGGATTTGCAGGCACGGGGACCCGCATTGTAGTGGAGGACCGGTACAAGGTATTGTGGTGAACAATCCGATAGCCGCACATTGAAGCCTTTGGTCACTTGGAGTCATAGTGCTGGGTACTCTCTGCACCTTTTCATATTGACCTTCCCGGATGAAACGTGTACTTGTTTGGAGCTGTTTAAAGGGGGACTTTCCGTGTGTATATAATATTATTAACCCCTAATCTGCTGCCCCGATATCGTCGCAACCTAAATAAAGCTATTAACCACAATCTACTGCTCTCAATATCGCCGCCACTAAACTAAAGTTATTAACCCCTATTCCCCTGCACCCCAACATCGCCCACACTATAATAAATCTATTAACCCCTATTCTGCCGCTACCCGACATCGCCACAACTAAATAAAGCTATTAATCCCTAAACCTCTGACCTCCCACATCACTACCACTAAATAAACCTATTAACCCCTAAACCACCAGCCCCCACATCGCAACAACCTAAATTAAACTATATTAACCCCTAAACCTAACCCTAACGTAATCCTAAGACTAACACTAACCCTAAATCTAACCGTAACCCTAACCCTAATATCCCCTAACTTTAACATAATTAAAATAGAGCTAAATTAAACTTACAATTATTAACTAAATAATACCTATTTAAAACTAAATACTTACCTGTGAAATATTACCTAACGGCTAGATTACGATTTTTGCGTTAGAGGCTATGCGGTGCTAATGAGCAGTTTTCTCTCGCTGCGCACATACATACAGCGCTGGTATTATTCTAGTCTAGCCTATTAAATGTATTAACCCCTAATCTGCCGCCACCACTATAATAAAGTTATTAACCCCTAAACCTAAGTCTAACCCTAACCCTAACACCCCCCTAACTTAAATATTATTTTTAAAAAAATCTAAATAATATTACTATTATTAACTAAATCAGTACTTTTTAGTACTGTCCTTTCAACTTTTAAGTTTATGAATAATTTGAGGAAGCGAAATGAAGAATCTGCCCCAATTGTAAGTAGGGAACAAGGAATGTAATGATATAAAGGTAAATACGGTTAAATGGCAAATGTAAACACACACCAAACGGGAAGGAAGTACCAAGCAAGTACTACTTCCGGGTCAAAAAGAGGTCACTTTTTGGCGCAAATTATTAGTACTATTGATTGGTTATTATAAACTACAAAGCAGGCTAACATTGCTTACCATAAGTATAGTCTTGATAAAGGCCTAAGGAAGGGCCGAAACGCGTTGACACTTTATGGTAAGCCTTATTTCAATTATTTGTGATATTATTTAAGCATTATTGCACTATGTTGTATTTTTTCACCTACAGGATTTGAATTGGAAGATTTCTTCTATCAACCCACATATACCACTTGGAGACTTATCTATAAGGAGAAACACAGTTTTTTCAGTCTATATTTATTTTTATTATTTTTTATTTTTTATTAGTTTGCAAACACAATTTTTCAAACACATTTTTAAAGCACATATCTCTGGTGTTTTGTTTTTTATATTTTTTTTTAAACATTGTTGATATACACATTTTTGGATGTTCTACACAGTTCATCTGATCACTCACAATTTTTCAAGTAAGGATTTTAAGACTCACTATCCGCAAGTTCCTTTATACATTGGACTAAGGGACAAATCTGTCATCATCATACCAGACAGGTTTAATGCTTAATTAGCCATACAATTTTCATCACTACCTCAACTATATTTTATAACCACCTTAACTATATGTTTTATATGGTCAGTGGCGTCACTAGGGGGGGGCGGGGGGGGGGGGCGGGCCGCACCCGGGTGAAACCCACCAGGGGGTGACACCAAAAAAAAAAAAAGAAATTCAAAGAAATACAATGTTGAGATGCATAGATTTTTTTTTATTAGAGGGGCTGGCATTTGTGAACATTGGTGGGACTGGGGAAGATGTAGACACACAATTTTTTTGCCCCTTGGGCCAGTGCTGCAATTTCAACAAATAGTTTTCCCGGCTGCTTTTGCTTGTTTGTACTTTGCTTCTCCCCTGCCCAATTTCGCTATGAATGTTGTGGGCATGCCGTGGGGCTTGCAAAGTTGCGCTGCTAGCCTAAACCTGCCTGCCTATCTGTGCTCACTGCTCAGTGACATGTGGAGCAGTGGAGTCACTCACTGCTGTGCTGTCTCTCTAAACGGGAACTGGCAAATCATGAGGGGATGCCTGGCACCTGACCGCATGACTGTTTGACACTGTCTTTAAAGTGAAGGAGCCACGTATGATGCCCACCAGACCATTACGGTTATGGTACACTAAGTGCACACTGAACAGGTAGGAGGGCGGGCGGGGGTCTGGGGGTGGGCAGAGTGCAGAGGTGATTGGCCATAAGAAGCGGTAGGCACCCGGCCCGGGGCTGTGCACTGACAGACTTGGAACAGAGTCAGAGAGCAGAATTTTCATAGTTTTCACCTAAAACTTTTCTTTAGTGATTTATTTTTAGAGTGCTCTGTTTATCTTTCATTTGATGCTCTGCTGAGCCAGGGAGCAGCTCTAGGCATGAGCTTTATAATTAATGCAGTGCAGTTTACATATTTTGTATGTGTGTGTCTGAGTTTTTGTGTGTGTGTGTGTGTCTCAGTGTTTTTGTGTGTGTGTTTTTGTGTGTGTGTCTGAGTGTGTTTCTGAGTGTTTGTGTGTGCATCTGAGTATGTTTTAAGTGTGTCTGAGTGTTTGTATGTGTGTTTGCCTGTGTTTTTGTGTGTGTCTGCTTTCTGGGGGGGGTGACACCATAACTTACCGCACCGGGTGACACCAACCCTAGTGACGCCACTGTATATGGTTTTAACATGTTATATGTTTTAAATGTATTATATTGTTAACAACATGGATCCATGATTGATTTTATATTTTGTGAACATTGTGTGAATATCTATACTTTGTGAATATATTGTGTGAATATTTTGTGAATATTGGTATTACACATAAGTTAGTTTTAAATCTTTAAATAAATGTTTTATCATGAACATATATTGTGAATACATAATCCTTTGCCTTTCTTTAGGCACTCCTTAGACCTCCCTCTCTTTGGATGATGTCACTTAAAGGTACCTTCATTCAGCTTTAGTCGTTGGATGAAGAGAATGCTCCGCGTCGGATGTCTTGAAGATGGACCCGCTCCGCGCCGGATGGATGAAGATAGAAGATGCCGTCTGGAGGACCACTTCGTCCGGCTTGGATGAAGACTTCTCCTGGCTTCGTTGAGGACTTCGGCCTGGCTTGGATGAAACGTCTCCTGGTAAGTCGATCTTCAGGGGGTTAGTGTAAGGTTTTTTTAAGAGTGTATTGGGTGGGTTTTATTTGTAGGTTAGGGTTTGGGCGGCAAAAGAGCTAACTGCTCTTTTAAGGGCAATGCCCATCCAAATGCCCTTTTCAGGGCAATAGGGAGCTTAGGTTTTTTTTATAGTATTTTATTTAGGGGGTTGGGTGTGTGGGTGGTGGGTTTTACTGTTGGGGGGGTTGTTTGTATTACAGGTAAAAGAGCTGATTACTTTGGGGCAATGTCCCGCAAAAAGCCTTTTTAAGGGCTATTGGTAGTTTAGGCTAGGGTTTTTTAATTTTATTTTGGGGGGCTTTATTTATTTTAATTAGATTAGGTGTAATTTGTTTACATATCTGTAATTTGTTTATTATTTTCTGTAATTTATTGGGGTTTTTTTGTACTTTAGCTAATTTAATTTAATTTAGGTAATAGTATTTAATTTAGTTAATTTATTTAATTATATTGTAGTGTTAGGTGTTAGTGTAACTTAGATTAGGTTTTATTTTACAGGTACTTTTGTATTTATTTTAGCTAGGTAGTTATTAAATAGTTAATAACTATTTAATAACTATTCTACCTAGTTAAAATAAATACAAACTTGCCTGCAAAATAAAAATAAATCCTAAGATAGCTACAATGTAACTATTAGTTATATTGTATCTAGCTTAGGGTTTATATTATAGGTAAGTATTTAGTTTTGAATAGGAATAATGTAGTTAAGGATATGAATATTTATTTAGATTTATTTAAATTATATTTAAGTTAGTGGGTGTTAGGTTTAGGATTAGACTTAGGTTTAAGGGTTAATAACTTTAATATAGTGGCAGTGACGTTGGGGGCAGCAGGGGGTTAAAAAGTGTAGGTAGGTTGCGGCGACATTGGGGAAGGCAGATTAGGGGTTAATAAATATAATGTAGGTGGCGGCGATGTTGGAGGCAGCAGATTAGGGGTTCATAAATATAATGTAGGTGGTGGCGATGTCCAGAGAGGCAGATTAGGGGTTAATAATTTAATTTTAGTGTTTGCGATGAGGGCCTTGGTTTAGGGGTTAATAGGTAGTTTATGGGTGTTAGTGTACTTTTTAGCACTTTAGTTATGAGTTTTATGTTACGGCGTTGTACCATAAAACTCTTAACTACTGACTTTTAAATGCGGTAGGACTCTTGACAGGAGAGGGTGTACCGCTCACTTTTTGGCCTCCCAGGACAGACTCGTAATACCGGCGCTATGGAAGTCCCCTAGAAAAAAGACTTTACGAAGTTTACGTAAGTCGTTTTGCGGTAAGGCCAAGAAGTGTGCGGTGACCCTAAACCTTAAAGACTCGTAATACCAGCGGGTGTAAAAAAGCAGCGTTAGGACCTCTTAACGCTGCTTTTTACCCTAACGCACAACTCGTAATCTAGCCGTAAATTAGCTACAATATAACGAATAGCTATATTGTAGCTAGCTTAGGTTTTATTTTTATTTCACAGGTAAGTTTGTATTTATTTGTATTTATTTGTATTTATAGTTAAAATAAATGCAAACTTACCTGGGAAATAAAACCTAAACTACCTTACACTAAAACCTAACATTACAAAAAATAAAAAACACTAAAAATAGAAAAGATAAAAAACCCACCATTACAAAAAAAAAAAAACGAAATTATACAAAACAATAAAAATTATTCCTATTCTAATACCCTTTAAAAAAAAAAAACACCCCAAAATAAAAACAAATCTAATCTATAATAAACTAAAAAGGGCCCTTAAAAATGCCTTTTGGGGGCCCTTAAAACGGCCTTTTTTAGGGCATTGTCCTAAAGATAATAGCTCTTTTCCTACAAAAGAAAAACAAACACCCCCTAACAGTATACAAACCCCCATCCCCCAAGCCCACAAAATAAAAATAAAGTAAAACCTAATATACCCATTGCCCTGAAAAGGGCATTTGTATGGGCATTGCCCTTAAAAGGGCATTTAGCTCTTTTGCTGCCCAAGCTCTAATCTAAAAATAAAAACCCACTCCAAAATGAAAAAAAAAACATTGCACAAAATAACAAACATACACCTAGATTACGAGTTTTGTGTTAGAGGCTGTGCGGTGCTAACGAGCAGTTTTCCCTCACCACTCACTTACCTACAGTGCTGGTATTACGAGTTTTTCAGAAACACAAAGACAAGAAGTGAGCATTGAGCAAAATTTTGCTCATTACCGCACTCCAATAACAGCACTGCTTAAGTCAGCGGTGAGCTGGTGTAACGTGCTCGTGCACGATTTACCCATAGGAATCAACGGGGAGAGCCGGCTGAAAAAAAGTCTAACACCTGCAAAAAAGAAGCTTAAAACTCCTTAACTCAGCCCCTAACCCAGCCCCATTGATTCCTATGGGAAAATAAAAGTTATGTTTACACCTAACACCCTAACATGAACCCCGAGTATAAACACCCCTAATCCTACACGTATTAACCACTAATCTGCCGCCGCCGACACCTGCATTATATTATAAAACCCCCTAATCTGCCGCTCCGGACACCGCCGCCACCTACATAATATGTATGAACCCCTAATCTGCTGACCTCAACATTGCCGACACCTACATTATATTTATTAACCTCTAATCTGCCACCCCCAATGTCGCCGCCACCTACCTACAATAGGATTGAGCTCGCATTCTATTGGCTGTTCCAATCAGCCAGTAGAATGTGTGCTCAATCCTATTGGTTGATTGGATCAGCCAATAGGATTGAACTTCAATCCTATTGGCTGATTGCATCAACCAATAGGATTTTTTCTACCTTAATTTGGATTGGCTGATAGAATTCTAGTTTAGTAGTTTAGTTTAGGCTAGGATTTTTTTTTATTTTGGGGGGCTTTAGATTAGGTGTAATTAGTTTAAATATCTGTAATTTGTTTATTATTTTCTGTAATTTAGTGTGTTTTTTTTGTACTTTAGCTAATTTAATTTAATTTAGGTAATTGTATTTAATTTAGTTAATTTATTTAATTGTAGTGTAGTGCTAGGTGTTAGTGTAACTTAGGTTAGGTTTTATTTTACAGGTACTTTTGTGTTTATTTTAGCTAGGTAGTTATTAAATAGTTAATAACTATTTAATAACTATTCTACCTAGTTAAAATAAATACAAACTTGCCTGTAAAATAAAAATAAATCCTAAGCTAGCTACAATGTAACTATTAGTTATATTGTAACTAGTTTAGGGTTTATTTTATAGGTAAGTATTTAGTTTTATATAGGAATAATGTAGTTAATGATAGGAATATTTATTTAGATTTATTTAAATATATTTAAGTTAGGGGGTGTTAGGTTTAGGGTTAGATTTAGGTTTAGGGGTTAATAACTTTAATATAGTGGCAGCGACATTGGGGGCGGCAGATTAGGGGTTAATAAATGTAAGTAGGTGGCGGTGATGTTAGGGCCGGCAGATTAGGGGTTCATAATATTTAACTAATGTTTGTGAAGCGGGAGTTCGGTGGTTTGGGGGTTAATATGTTTATTATAGTGGCGGCGATGTTGGGGCAGCAGATTAGGGGTTAAAAAGTGTAGGTTGGTTGCGGCGACATTGCGGGTGGCAGATTAGGGGTTAATAAATAAAATGTAGGTGTCGGCGATGTTGGGGTCAGCAGATTAGGGGTTCATAAATATAATCTAGGTGGCGGCGGTATCCAGAGCAGCAGATTAGGGGTTAAAATTTTTATTTTAGTATTTGCTATGCGGGGGCCTCGATTTAGGGGTTAATAGGTAGTTTATGGGTGTTAGTGTACTTTTTAGCACTTTAGTTATGAGTTTTATGTTACGGCGTTGTACCATAAAACTCTTAACTACTGACTTTTAAATGTGTTAGGACTCTTGACGGGGTAGGGTGTACCGCTCACTTTTTGGCCTCCCAGGACAGACTCGTAATATTAGCGCTATGGAAGTCTCATAGAAAAAAGACTTTACGAAGTTTACGTAAGATGTTTTGCGGTAAGGCCAAAAAAGTGTGTGGTGATCCTAAACCTTCAAGACTTGTAATACCAGCGGGCGTAAAAAAGCAGTGTTAGGACCTCTTAACGCTGCTTTTTTACCCTAACGCACAACTCGTAATCTAGCCGATATTATCAAAAATAATAAAACATTCATATTCTAATACCCATTTAAAAAAAAAAAACACCCTAAAATAAAAAACCTAATCTAGAATAGACTACCATTAACCCTTAAAAGGGCCTTTTGTAGGGCATTGCCCTAAGTTAAAAAGCTCTTTTACCTGAAAAAAAATTTACAAAGACCCACTAACATTACAAACCCCCACCCCCTTGAACCAACAAAATAAAAAAAAACTATCTAAAAAAACCTAACCTACCCATTGCCCTGAAAAGGGCATTTGTTTGGGCATTGCCCTTAAAATGGCATTTAGCTCTTTCTTTACTAAGATATGATGTGTCCACGGAATCATCAATTACTAGTGGGAATATCACTCCTGGCCAGCAGGAGGAGGCAAAGAGCACTACAGCAAAGCTGCTATATATGTCACTTCCCTTGACCATAAACCCCAGTCATTCTCTTTGCCTGCGGTGCAAGGAGGAGGTGCATCCTCTCAAACCAAGTGAGCTGTCCTACTGCCAGACAGATAAATATTAAGGTAAGTGCCAGTTTTATTTTTCTATGTAGCAGGAAAAACTGTGGCACTTATTCAGCTGAAACGCTGCAGGAGGGTGTTTTTTATTATTCCTGTCAGGGAGCAGGTGTTTATGGCAGTTTTTGCAGGCACTGTTAGGGTGAGGAGTTATTTATCTTATTGATGGCTCAGTGAGGATCCGTTTTTAGTAACGGATTATGTACTTTTGGGGGGGGGGGTTTATTGTTTGTTTTTAAGCCTGTTTTTCAAGAAAGTTGTTTGTTTTGTTTTTTTTAAAAAAGGCTTTTTTGTCAGCTGTAAGACCGCCCCTTTTAGGGAGGTTCTAATTCTGTGATGTCAGAGTTTTTTGGCGCTTTTCTTCACTTCCTGTAAGAGTGAGGTGCGCATATTTCAGATGCTGTTTTGAATGCTTCTTGCTGTTTTTGCTTGTCTGGAAATCCGGATTGTAAATGGGATCGTTTTTTTCCTCAGTTTGCTGCAGGTTGCAGGACAAGTAGGGCACCTCAGTAATTCTGCTGAGGTGTAGCTTGTTGTCTGGGGTATGTTTTCTTGATTTGGTAATTTAAAGGGAACATTTATTTAAGATTTTTTTTTGGTTCTGTATTATATCCTTTGTTAAAAGATAAAAAAAAAAAAGGTTACATTTTTTATTTGCTTCTTTTTTTATGTATTATGACTGTGCAGGATGTTACCTGTAGCTTATGTTTTGATGCCAGGTGGAACCCTCAGTACCTTTTTGTTCTTCATGTATTGAAAGAACTTTAGCTTATAGAAATAGACTTTTTGACCCTGAGCCCTCATTAGCTAATGTGGATGCGGTTCAGTAGCCTCCTGTTTCAGATGTGCCGCAGCTGTCTCCTCAAGCGTCCCAATCCTATTCATCTGCACATGCAGTGCCCTGCGTTTCCTCTCATGCTCCGTCTGGAGTTACTTTGCAAGATAATGCTGCCCAGGTATCTTCTGCGGTATCTGAGGCACTGTCTGCTTTTCCCATGCTGCAGGGAAAACGCAAAAGGAAATTTAACCCCTTAACGACTGACACCATACGCCGTACATCCTCAAAAAAAATACAGTTAACGACTGAGGACGTACGGCGTACGTCCTCGGCTAAACTGAGCACTGGATCGAGATCGCTTCCAGCCACTCTAACAGTATTGCAACGATGCCTCGATGTCGAAGCATCCTGCAATACTGTTCCTGAGTGCCAGGACCGGATTGATCATTCCCCCACGAGTGAGGATTGATCATTCCCCCACGAGTGATCACTTCCGATTTTGCTCCACGTGGAGCCCGGCAGTGTAGCAGAGCATCGGAAGCAATCGGACAAGCTTCCGATGCTCTGCTTGTGTGCTAAGTGCCTCAGTGGATAGAGGCACTTACGGCTAGATTTAGAGTTTTGTCGGTAACGACCCGAAAAGCTAACGCCGGCTTTTTTCTGGCCGCACCATAAAAATAACTCTGGTATTGAGAGTCCACATAAAGGCTGCGTTAGGCTCCAAAAAAGGAGCGTAGAGCATATTTAACGCAACTTCAACTCTCGATAACAGAGTTGCTTACGCAAGCGGCCGGCCTCAAAAACGTGCTTGTGCACGATTCCCCCATAGGAAACAATGGGGCTGTTTGAGCTGAAAAAAAACCTAACACCTGCAAAAAAGCCGCGTTCAGCTCCCAACGCAGCCCCATTGTTTGCTATGGGGAAACACTTCCTACGTCTGCACCTAACACCCTAACATGTACCCCGAGTCTAAACACCCCTAGCCTTACACTTATTAACCCCTAATCTGCTGCCCCCACTATCGCTGACCCCTGAATATTATTATTAACCCCTAATCTGCCGCTCCGTAAACCGCCGCTACTTACATTATCCCTATGTACCCCTAATCTGCTGCCCTAACATCGCCGACCCCTATATTATATTTATTAACCCCTAATCTGCCCCCCAAAACGTCGCCTCCACCTGCCTACACTTATTAACCCCTAATCTGCCGACCGGACCTGAGCGCTACTATAATAAAGTTATTAACCCCTAATCCGCCTCACTAACCCTATAATAAATAGTATTAACCCCTAATCTGACCTCCCTAACATCGCCGACACCTAACTTCAATTATTAACCCCTAATCTGCCGACTGGAGCTCACCGCTATTCTAATAAATGTATTAACCCCTAAAGCTAAGTCTAACCTTAACACTAACACCCCCCTAAATTAAATATAATTTACATCTAACAAAATTAATTATCTCTTATTAAATAAATTATTCCTATTTAAAGCTAAATACTTACCTGTAAATTAAATCCTAATATAGCTACACTATAAATTATAATTACATTGTAGCTATTTTAGGATTAATATTTATTTTACAGGTAACTTTGTAATTATTTTAACCAGGTACAATAGCTATTAAATAGTTAAGAACTATTTAATAGTTACCTAGTTAAAATAATAACAAAATTACCTGTAAAATAAATTCTAACCTAAGTTACAATTAAACCTAACACTACACTATCATTAAATTAATTAAATAAAATATCTACAATTACCTACAATTAAACCTAACACTACTCTATCAATACATTAATTAAATACAATATCTACAAATAACTACAATGAAATAAACTAACTAAAGTACAAAAAATAAAAAAGAACTAAGTTACAAAAAATAAAAAAATATTTACAAACATAAGGAAAATCTTACAACAATTTTAAACTAATTACACCTACTCTAAGCCCCCTAATAAAATAACAAAGCCCCCCAAAATAAAAAATGCCCTACCCTATTCTAAATTACTAAAGTTCAAAGCTCTTTTACCTTACCAGCCCTGAACAGCTCTTTTGCCTGTAGTTCAGCTCTTTTGCCTGTAAAAAAAAACATGCAATACCCCCCCAACATTACAACCCACCACCCACATACCCCTAATCTAACCCAAACCCCCCTTAAATAAACCTAACACTAAGCCCCTGAAGATCATCCTACCTTGTCTTCACCATACCAGGTTCACCGATCCGTCCTGGCTCCAAAATCTTCATCCAACCCAAACGGGGGCTGGCGATCCATCTTCCGGCGGCTGAAGAGGTCCAGAAGAGGCTCCAAAGTCTTCATCCTATCCGGGAAGAAGAGTAGATCCGGACCGGCAACCATCATCTTCCAAGCGGCATCTTCTATCTTCATCCGATGAGGACCGGCTCCATCCTGAAGACCTCCACCGCGGACCCATCTTCATCCGGCGACGTCCAACTGAAGAATGACGGTTCCTTTAAGGGACATCATCCAAGATGGCGTCCCTCGAATTCCGATTGGCTGATAGGATTCTATCAGCCAATCGGAATTAAGGTAGGAATATTCTGATTGGCTGATGGAATCAGCCAATCAGAATCAAGTTCAATCTGATTGGCTGATCCAATCAGCCAATCAGATTGAGCTTGCATTCTATTGGCTGTTCCGATCAGCCAATAGAATGCGAGCTCAATCTGATTGGCTGATTCCATCAGCCAATCAGAATATTCCTACCTTAATTCCGATTGGCAGAATCCTATCAGCCAATCGGAATTCGAGGGACGCCATCTTGGATGACGTCCCTTAAAGGAACCGTCATTCTTCAGTTGGACGTCGCCGGATGAAGATGGGTCCGCGGTGGAGGTCTTCAGGATGGAGCCGGTCCTCATCGGATGAAGATAGAAGATGCCGCTTGTAAGATGATGGTTGCCGGTCCGGATCTACTCTTCTTCCCGGATAGGATGAAGACTTTGGAGCCTCTTCTGGACCTCTTCAGCCACCGGATGATGGATCGCCAGCCCCCGCTTGGGTTGGATGAAGATTTTGGAGCCAGGACCGATCGGTGATACCCGGTGAGGTGAAGACAAGGTAGGATGATCTTCAGGGGCTTAGTGTTAGGTTTATTTAAGGGGGGTTTGGGTTAGATTAGGGGTATGTGGGTGGTGGGTTGTAATGTTGGAGGGGGTATTGTATGTTTTTTTTTACAGGCAAAAGAGCTGAACTTCTTGGGGCATGCCCCGCAAAGGGCCCTGTTCAGGGCTGGTAAGGTAAAAGAGCTTTGAACTTTAGTAATTTAGAATAGGGTAGGGCATTTTTTATTTTGGGGGTCTTTGTTATTTTATTAGGGGGCTTAGAGTAGGTGTAATTAGTTTAAAATTGTTGTAATATTTTTCTTATGTTTGTAAATATTTTTTTATTTTTTGTAACTTAGTTCTTTTTTATTTTTTGTACTTTAGTTAGTTTATTTAATTGTAGTTATTTGTAGGTATTGTATTTAATTAATGTATTGATAGTGTAGTGTTAGGTTTAATTGTAGGTAATTGTAGGTATTTTATTTAATTAATTTAATGATAGTGTAGTGTTAGGTTTAATTGTAGATAATTGTAGGTATTTTATTTAATTAATTTAATGATAGTATAGTGTTAGGTTTAATTGTAACTTAGGTTAGGATTTATTTTACAGGTAATTTTGTAATTATTTTAACTATTTTAGCTATTAAATAGTTCTTAACTATTTAATAGCTATTGTACCTGGTTAAAATAAATACAAAGTTACCTGTAAAATAAATATTAATCCTAAAATAGCTATAATATAATTATAATTTATGTTGTAGCTATATTAGGATTTATTTTACAGGTAAGTATTTAGCTTTAAATAGGAATAATTTATTTAATAAGAGTTAGTTTATTTCGTTAGATTAAAATTATATTTAACTTAGGGGGGTGTTAGTGTTATGGTTAGACTTAGCTTTAGGGGTTAATACATTTATTAGAATAGCGGCGAGATTCGGTCGGCAGATTAGGGGTTAATAATTGAAGTTAGGTGTCTGCGATGTTAGGGAGGGCAGGTTAGGGGTTAATAAATATAATATATTGGTCGGCGATGTTAGGGCAGCAGATTAGGGGTACATAGGGATAATGTAGCTGGCGGCGGCGTGCGGACGGCAGATTAGGGGTTAATAAGTGTAGGTAGCTGGCGGCGACGTTGTGGGGGGCAGATTAGGGGTTAATAAATATAATATAGGGGTCGGCGGTGTTAGGGGCAGCAGATTAGGGGTACATAAGGATAACGTAGGTGGCGGTCGGCAGATTAGGGGTTAAAAAAATTTAATCGAGTTGCGGCGATGTGGGGGGACCTCGGTTTAGGGGTACATAGGTAGTTTATGGGTGTTAGTGTACTTTAGAGTACAGTAGTTAAGAGCTTTATGAACCAGCGTTAGCCCAGAAAGCTCTTAACTACTGACTTTTTTCTGCGGCTGGAGTTTTGTCGTTAGATTTCTAACGCTCACTTCAGACACGACTCTAAATACCGGAGTTAGGAAAATCCCATTGAAAAGATAGGATACGCAATTTACGTAAGGGGATCTGCGGTATGGAAAAGTCGCGGTTGAAAAGTGAGCGTTAGACCCTTTTTTGAGTGACTCCAAATACCGGAGGTAGCCTAAAACCAGCGTTAGGAGCCTCTAACGCTGGTTTTCACGGCTACCGCCAAACTCCAAATCTAGGCCTAAGTTAGTAATAAAATAAAAAAACATTTTTTTTAAAAAAAATGTGTTTTATATAAAATAAAAAGCCCCATATAGCTCCCCCCATGAGGCTTCCAAGATGGTGATGCCCAGTGCATCATGGGGCCTCTGGGGGTGTCCCTAGCCTGCCTCATCATAGGGGCAAGCTAGGGTCACCCAATCTGAGCCTCCCACACAACAAAAAAATTATAATAAAATATCCCATTTGTCTGATCATGTCAATATTTGTAAATATTGACTCTGATCAGTGTGGATCTCCCTCCCTCTCCTCACTTGCGATTTTGTTTGTGGAGAGAGAAAAATTAATTTAATTTATTTGTTAAAAATTGAGAGACCCAAAGGCTCTTTTCCGAGTCATTAACCCCTAACTTGCCAGTGATCACTATAAATCACTGGCAGTAGCATAGCTGCACTTTTTTACTGTCTGTGCATTTTTTTAAGGGTTCATTTTTTTTTTGTCATTTTTTTAAAAACCCAAACGCTCTTTTCAGAGCCATTTAGTCAATTAAAATAATTTTTTTTCTGTGACAGATACAATAATGTCACAGAAAACATATAGTGCTGAGGAGGCGTATGCCATCCTTGCTTCAGAGTCAAGTGTCTCAACTGATAGTGATGTATCTGTGGCTGCTAGCCCCCCTGCCGGAAGTAGGCGTGTTGCTGCCATTGCTGCTGAAGAGTGGGTAACGCCTCATCTCCAGAGGTCGGATATCCCACCCTTCACAGCAAATCCTGGCATAAATATAGATGTGGCAGGTTTTAGCCCCCAACAGTTTCTGCAGGTATTTCTGGGCGATGATGTATTGGGGAACTTTGTCGCCCAAACTAATGTATATGCCCATCAATTCTGTGCTGCAAAGCCTGGAACATATTTGGCAAAGCAGCAATAGGCCCCCATCAATGTGCCAGCATTTAAAAAATTCTGGGCATTGACTATGCTGATGGGCATCATAAAGAAACCCTCCATTCGCTCCTACGGGAGCAGTAGCTCCATCTGCTCTACTCCCAGAGTATGTCGAGGAAGAGGTATAAAATGATTCTGCATTTCATGCACTTCAGCGACAGCAGCCTGTGCCCCCCTAGGGAGCATCCCCAATTTGACAGACTGTATAAAATCCGACCCCTGATTACCGACTTTTCTGCCAGGTTTGCAGAGGCTTATACACCTGGAAGGAATATATGCGTTGATGAATCCCTGATGAAGTATAAGGGAAGGCTGGGATTCAAGCAGTATATTCCTTCCAAGGTATGGGGTAAAGGTGAATAAGCTCTGTAAAAGAGTGAGACTGGGTATATTCAGGCCTTCCGGGTGTATGAGGGAAAGGATAGCCACCTTGACCCTCCAGGTTGCCCAGAACATATGGGAACCACTGGCATGATTGTCCGGGACCTGATATTAATCCTAATGAACAAAGGGTATCACTTGTACTTAGACAATTTTTATACAAGTGTTCTATTGTTCCAGCTACTGTATTGCTTTGATACAATAGCTTGCGGTACAATTAAAAAGAACCGCACAGGTTTCGCAAGACAACTTGCACGCACCCGGCTACGAAGGGGGAGACCTCAGCTCTTCGCCAAAAGGAGCTGTTGGCACTTAAGTACAGAGACAAGAAGGATATATACCTTCTTACCACCATCCACACTGAGAGGGCGGTGGTGGTCTCTGTAGTGGCAGAGCTGAGATCATTAGGAAGCCAGTGTGCATCAAGTCTTATAACCAGCATATGGGTGGGGTTGGTCTGGCAGATCAGCTGCTGCAGTCCTACCTAATTATGCGGAAGACAAGGGCCTGGTCCAAAAAGATTGCAATTTACCTAATGCAGAGTGTAACCCAAAACACTTTTTTGCTGTTCAAAAAAGCAAACCCCGGAATGAAACAGACTTTTTTACATTTTCAGCTCCAGATCATTTGGGGGATTTTGTACCAAGATGCACCTGCTCCCCGGGTGGTGATGGGAGAGAGCAGAGTTGGGGCAACCCATTTTATTTTTATTTATTTTTTGCCGGAAAGCAGAAACCACAAAAAAAATGCAGAGTCTGTAAAAAGAGGGGGCTGAGAAGGGACACCATATATCACTGTCCTGATTACCCTGGACAGCCTGGACTCTGCATTGGGGACTGCTTCAAGCGGTACCATACAATGGTCCATTTTTTAAAAATAAATAAATTTGCTGTTATTTTTTTTTTTGTTATGTTTACTGTTAGATGGGGTTTTTTTTTTTTTGGGGGGGGGGGTTACGTTTACTGTGCCAGCTTTTTACATTTTTTTTTTTTACCAAAACCCCTGTCAAACCTATGCATGGGGGACATAGGTGTTCTCAGGGTGCCTTGCAGAAAACAACCTGGAGTGTTTTTTTGCAATAACTACAACAGTCCCTCCTAAATCATAGTCAAAAAGCAATGTGTGTGTAAAAATGAAAATTGAAAAATTACCATCATACATTTTCTCCATTTTTTTTGGCTAAAACGGTTGCATCAAAGGCATCAAAGCACACCATATACAATACCTTGGGGTGTAAAGATTTAAAAAATATACACTTTCATTGCAATAAATAAAACTGGGGTATTCAATAGGTCCCAAACTAATGATAGGCCTATCAGAAGAAATATTCTCACTTTTAATAACTAAAATTACAATTCATAAAATTGTAACAGTACCTTCCCGAAATCCTGGCAAACCTATGCATGGGGGG
This sequence comes from Bombina bombina, assembly GCF_027579735.1. Taxonomy (NCBI): domain Eukaryota; kingdom Metazoa; phylum Chordata; class Amphibia; order Anura; family Bombinatoridae; genus Bombina; species Bombina bombina. The sequence goes on along the minus strand of NC_069501.1, from coordinate 1,171,361,828 downwards.
CATAGGTGTACTCAGGAGGTCTTGCCGAAAACAACCTGAAGTGCTTTTTTGCAATAACATACAACAGTCTCTCCTAAATCATAGTAAAAAAGCAATGTGTGTGTAAAAATGAAGATGTCCTCTTCTGCCCGGATAGGATGAAGACTTCTGCCTGTCCGGATGTCCTCTTTTGTTCCATCGGTGGTCGGCTGGCTGAACACAGCTCAAGGTAGGGTGATCTTCAGGGGAGTAGTGTTAGGGTTTTTTTTTAGGGGGGATCGGGTGGTTTTAGAGTAGGGGTGTGTGGGTGGTGGGTTGTAATGTTGTGGGGGGATTGTATTTTTTTTTACAGGTAAAAGAGCTGATTACTTTGAGGCAATGCCCCGCAAAAAGCCCTTTTAAGGGCTGGTAATAGAGCTGATTACTTTTGTAATTTAGTATAGGATAGGGAGTTTTATTATTTTGGGGGGCTTTTTTATTTTATTAGGGGGCTTAGATTAGGTGTAATTAGATTAAAATTCTTGTAATATTTTTTTATTTTTTGTAATTTAGTGTTTGTTTTTTTTTGTACTATATTTTAGTTTATTTAATTGTATTTGAGTTTAGAAAATTGTATTTAATTTATTTAATTAATTTATTGATAGTGTAGTGTTAGGTGTATTTGTAACTTAGGTTAGGATTTATTTTACAGGTAATTTTGTAATTATTTTAACTAGGTAGCTATTAAATAGTTATTAACTATTTAATAGCTATTGTACCTAGTTAAAATAAATACAAAGTTGCCTGTAAAATAAATATAAACCCTAAAATAGCTACAATGTAATTATTAGTTATATTGTAGCTATATTAGGGTTTATTTTATAGGTAAGTATTTATTTTTCAATAGGATTAATTTATTTAATGATAGTAATTTTCGTTTGTTTTATTTAAATTATATTTAACTTAGGGGGGTGTTAGGGTTAGGTTTAGACTTAGGTTTAGGGCTTAATAACTTTATTATAGTAGCAGCGACGTTGGGGGCGGGAGATTAGGGGTTAATAAGGTTAATAATTGTAGGTAGGTGGCAGCGTTGTTAGGGAGGGCAGATTAAGGGTTAATAAAATTTATTATAGTGTTTGGGAGGCGGGAGTGCGGCGGTTTATGGGTTAATACATTTATTATAGTGGTGGCGATGTCCGGTCGGCCGATTAGGGGTTAATAAGTGTAGGTAGGTGGCGGCGAGGTTGGGGGGGGGGCAGATTAGGGGTTAATAAATATAATGTAGGTGTCGGCGATGTTAGAGACAGCAGATTAGGGGTTCATAGGGATAATGTAGGTTGCGGCGGTGTCCGGAGCGGCAGATTAGGGGTTAATAGTATAATGCAGGTGTCAGCGATAGCGGGGGGCAGATTAGGGGTTAATAAGTGTAAGATTAGGGGTGTTTAGACTCTGGGTTCATGTTAGGGTGTTAGGTGCAGACATAACTTTTCTTTCCCCATAGGAAACAATGGGGCTGCGTTAGAAGCTGGACGCTGCTTTTTTGCAGGTGTTAGGTTTTTTTTTCAGCCAGCTCAGCCCCATTGTTTCCTATGGGGAAATCGTGCACAAGCACGTTTAGCCAGCTTACCGCTACTGTAGGCAGCGCTTTTATTGAGAGTTGAAGTGGAGCTAAATTTGCTCAACTCTCCCTTTTCTGAGGCTAACGCAGCCATTCAGACAACTCGTAATACCAGCGTTGGCTTAAGGGTGCGCTGGAAAAAAAAGGCTTGTTAGCACCACGGGTCTTTACCGACAAAACTCGTAATCTAGGCGATAGTGTGTGTAAAAATTAAAAAAAATACCACCACACACTTTCTCCAATTTTTTTTGGGCTAAAACAGTTGCATCAAAAGCATCAAAACACCCCATATACAATACCTTGGGGTCTCAAACTTCTGAAATATATGCACATTCATAGCAAGCAAATAAATGTGGGAAAGTAAAAAAGCCCCCCAAAAGAAGATAGTCAACGAAGATATGTTAAATTTGAAAAAATCACAAACACATGTCAGAAAATTGGCATTGCAAACCCCAACCAACCCAACAAACCTATGCATAGGTGGTATCAATGTATTCAGGAGATCTTGTTGAACAAATATTGGGGTGTTCTTTGGCAGTAACACATAACAGGAACTGTGAATCCATGCCTAAAGTACAATTTGTGTGAAAAATAACACAAAAAAATTACTACTTAAAGGTTTGACAAGGACTGGTGGTTATATTAGTGCATGGAAAGTGTTAAAATACCAACATTTGAAATACCCTAGGGTGTCTACTTTTCAAAAATATATGGTTTGATGGGGGTAAATTACATTGTCCGGCTTTAGAAATTACCTAAATAGGACATGGGTGCATGATGACAAATGTGAAAATTCCAAGTTGGAAAACTGGAATGCGCCCCCTAAAAATAAGGCCTTTTAGCCCCCTGAGAACCCAACAAACCTATTCATGGGTGGTATTACTGTACTCAAAAGATGTTGTTGAACACATATTGAGGTGTTCTTTTGCAGTAACACATAACAGGAACTAAAAATTCATGCCTAAAGTATAATGTGTGTGAAAAATAACACAAAAAATGACAACCCAAAAGTTTGACAAAGACTGGTGGTATAATTAGTGCATGAAAAGTGTTAAAATACCTGCATTTGAAATACCCTAGGGTGTCTACTTTTCAAAAATATATGGTTTGATGGGGGTAAATTAGATTGGCCAGCTTCAGAAATGGCCTAAATAGGACATGGGTGCATGATGACAAATATGAAAATTCCAAGTTGGAAAACTGGAATGCACCCCCTAAAAATAAGGCATTTTAGCCCCCTGAGAACCCAACAAACCTATTCATGGGTGGTATTACTGTACTCAGGAGATGTTGTTGAACACATATTGAGGTGTTTTTTTTTTTGCAGTAACACATAACAGGAACTAAGAATTCATGCCTAAAATACGTGTGTGAAAAATAACACATAAAAAAGGCTACCCAAATTTGACAAAGACTAGTGGTTGAATTAGTGCATGGAAGGTGTTAAAATACCAGCATTTGAAATACCCTAGGGTGTTTACTTTTCAAAAATATATGGTTTGATGGGGGTAAATTACATTGGCCGGCTTCAGAAATTATCCAAATAGGACATGGGTGCATGATGACAGATGTGAAAATTCCAAGTTGAAAAACTGGAATGCGCCCCCTAAAAATAAGGCCATTTAGCCCCCAGAGAACCCAACACACCTATACATGGGTGGTACTCAGAATATGTTGCTGAACACATATTGGGGTGTTATTTGGCAGTAACCATTAACATTCCGGGGTTTCCGGTAACGGCGTCTGATCACGCTGTGACGTAGGTGCGCATGGAAGAGCAGAGGCGGCAGTGTACGACTGAGCACGCCAGCTACATGCGGAGAGGAGAGTGGTAAAAGCCCTAAGCAGCAATTTTAGAACTGCCGATTGCCACTACGCCTCGGGCTCTCACGGCCAGCATACATAGCAAACTCGGAGGCAAGAAGCAAGCAGCCTGGGATTGGCTGAAGCACGCACACCTACTCTCGTCCACGGCCTCAAGATCTCTTGGCAGGGGTAACCAGTCTGAGGTACAGCCGGAGTAATTCGGAAGGGAGGCCGCACAAGCTAGCCAACATCATAGCTTGGACCGGTAAAAATTAACATAGGCCTAATAATGTCTATTGGCCACAGACAGATCAGTTACTTTATGCAACGCACTTAAGGAGTATAAGTGAACTTTCTGTTTTTTTGGATTAAGCACTCTGGCATAGTTCCCCGGTATATGTACTTATAGCTATAGGTATATTAAGTCTGGCAGACCTGGGAGGGTGAAGAGAGTCCAATGGGGCATAAGTAGCAAAGAAGTAAAGCGCTATAATCCGACGGAGGCTAATAAGCTGCTAGATATGCCATCAATTCACAGAGTAAGTCCCTCTTAGAAGCTGCCAGTGAAGCTACCTGTCTTTGCCGGCTTTGTGTCAATTATCCTTCTTATATTGGTTACACACTGTGGTGAAGCAGGGCCAGTCATCAGTCTGGAGGTATAGGGGGGGGGTGAAGAGAAGCAAACCTAAAGGGGGATATATGGGAAAAAGTATGCTGCACGCAATACCTCCCCATTGGTGATATACCTTAGGTCGCAGTCCCTCACCCTATCCCCAGTGAAGCAGCCCTGGGTAAAACGGTAATCCACCCGGCATAGATCTGCATAGATCTGCGGTAGTTGAAGCTAAGAGAAGTGTCCTGGTCTGTTGGGAGGGTGAAGAAAACGCATTATCTGGCTCCTAGCATTTAAAATCTCTGGTCGTTTGTTGAAGGACAAAGTAAAATCAAGGGAACTGTGTTTTGGCCTGTATATTCCTGGCACAACGTTATATTATAAAATCTGAGTCTGGTGGACCTTGTGTGGTTGTATCTGAAAATCCTGAAGTCCCTCAAAGACCTTTTACCTCACTGTTGTTTATAGTGAATGGACTTTTGTTCACAAGGACTTGAATGCTGATATATATATATGGTTATATTAAATATAAGGCAGATCTGTCTAGCTAGTTGATAATATAACAGTTCATTATTTGTATGGCAAGCTGTTGTGGTGACTGAGGATAAGGGCTCCTCATCTAATATACACAAAATTGGTTCAGATCTTTTGTTTCTGGCACATGCACTAATTGCACTAATTGCATATAAGATAGAGTGAATCTCACCCATATATAACTTTTGCATTTTTTTTTTCTCCTTTTTTTTCTTTCTTTCTCTTTTTTTTCTCGTCTTATTTTCCTTTTTCCTTTCCTATTGTAAAATATTTTGTATGGTTTTTTGAATTGCACAAAGTCAAAAATTGTTTTGGCTATTTTTATATATTTATTTTAGGTTATTTAGATCTTAGGGGAATATAGTTTATCCCAGGACACAAAAATCTCAGGGGTATATTATGGTATGTTGCACAGTTTAGAATATAGTCACGTTTTTTCATTTTTCGTAGTCAAAGTAGTCACACTTTAATGGTACACATATGGAGAAATTTGTACACACAGTGAAAGCTAAATCGCCAGTAATGGCTCCTAAAAAAGACAAAAAAAGTAAAGCCAGTGTTCTGCAGGATAGTATATTGGAAGAGGGCAGCGGTGCTAAAATGGACACAGATTCACAGGTATTGATAAAAGCTATATGCGTGGCACTGTCCCCACAATTTGACCAACTGCGCCAAGATGTACTTACACTTACAAATGAAATACATGAATTCAATAGCAGAATAGAAGCTGCTGAACTGCGCATCTCAGATATTGAGGACAGGTTGAATATAGTTGAACAAGACACAAGTCAGCACAAAACATCACTAGAAAAACTGCAGGACAAGGTCGATGACCTTGAGGATAGAGCCAGAAGGAATAACCTGAGACTGGTTGGGGTTCCAGAAACATCAGAATACAGTGACTTAAAAAAATTTATCGTAGAGAAATTACCCCTCCTGCTAGATTTACCAGACCCCACACGACAGATAGTGATCGAGAGAGTGCACAGAATAGGGCAGTTAAGAACTAAAGCTGATGGTACGCAGGTACCAAGACAAGTGATAATGAAACTGTTAAATTTCCAAGATAAAGTAGATCTGTTGAATGCCTATCGCAAAAAGAAGGAAGTGTTTTTAGAAGGTGCTAAACTATTAATGTTTCAGGACTATTCGGTTGAAACAACAAATAGGCGGAAGGTCATGGCCCCTCTATGCACACGCATTATTAAAAAAGGTTTTGATGCATTTTTATTATATCCAGCCCGGATAAAGGTCCGTAAAAATAACACCTGGCTTATGCTAAATACATATCAAGAAGTTAACATGTTTTTAGAGGAGAATGCTTAAGAATTTGTGTTGGCTCTTTAAGAAGATGAAAGTACCAATTCTTATAACAGTGATGATGCATATAATTGATGATGTTTTTAAGTTTGAGTGTTGGGGGGGGGTTCTTCTTGCTCCCTAACCCCCCCCCATTTTTCTTTTCTTTTCGCTCCCTTATCCCCCCCCCATTCTTCTTTCTCCCCCCCTTTTTTTTTTTTTTTTTTCTCCTCTCTTTTTTTTTTCCCCTTTCCCCCTTCTCCCTCCACTCCTATCTCTTTCTTCCTTTTGCCTCCCTCGCATGCTTTTCCCCTGCCCCCCCCCCTCCTCCAATAGTGAAGTCGCAAGAGGTTTACGGGACATTTAATATATTATGGAGCATAAAGCTAAAAGAGACTTAAAGTTTTTAAATCAATAGAATGACAGAGATGGTAAACATTAATCTGGTATCCTGGAATATCAGAGGCATAACAAACCCAATCAAAAGAAAAATGGTTATAAAAAATCTCAAAAAATTTAAATGCAATATAGCATTTTTACAGGAAACGTATGTAACCCAAAAGGAAGTAAATAAACTGAAAACAGATTGGGTGGGCGAAGTTATTGCTTCAATCGGAACTACCAGAAAATGTGGGGTGGCTATTTTGCTACATAAAAACCTAAACTATAAGATTGCCCAGTTAGAAATAGATGCAGAGGGACGTTTCATTATTATGCAGATAAAGATAAAGGATCAAGTGTATATATTGTGCAATATTTATGGACCTAACAATCAAAGCCCAGATTTTTGGGAAAAAATAAAAACTAAATTGACACCATATATAGAAAGTAATCTGATAGTGGCAGGAGATTTCAACCTAGTCTCTCAACTTCCATTAGACAGATGGCCGATCAAAGTGAGAGATCTAGGTCGGGAGAAATGTAATATCACTCGTTTTCGAAAATTTAGAAACACGTTAAATCTGAAGGATGTGTGGAGGATTCAGAATCCAGAGTCAAAAGCGTATACATGCAAATCTAACACACATAAATCATTATCGCGGATAGATTATATACTAATAAATGAAAGGCTTGTTGGGATTGCTGAGGCAGACATAAGTTCAATCATTATATCAGACCATGCCCCAATTTCTCTATCTTTATCGATGGGTTCTGCGAGTAGAGATAGCCCCACATACCTTTTCCCAAAATATTTATACACTAATCTCAAATTTCAGAATTGGTTAATAGAGGCCTGGAAAAAGTATGAATGCTTGAATAAGAATTCAGTTAAAAGCCCTGAGACATACTGGGAAGCCTCAAAGGCAGTACTACGTGGTGAAATAAAGGCATATTTACATAAGTTATGGAAAAAAACCCAGCTCCGAGAGGGACAATTAACAAATCAGTTATCAAATGCATATAACACATATTTGCATACAGCTTCACCATCTAATTGGCAGAACTATGCTAAAGCAAAAAAAGAAAGAGACATATTCCTCCAACAAAAAGCTGCCTACACGGTGGTTAGGTCTAATGCAAGGTTATATAAGTTTGGAGGAAAAATTGGTAAAAATTTAGCTAACTTAGTTAAACAAAATCGGGGTTCTAATTCCATATCTGCAATATCAGTTAATGGCAGTCGCTTAAAACAGTCTAAGGACATAAGCAAAAACTTTTTAGAATATTATACCCAAATCTTTTTATCTAAGGAAATCAATGTGGATAACAAAAAAGCTTTTTGGGATACATGTAGGCTCCCGACATTGGATGAGGAAGCAAGCAAATCACTGTGCGAACCAATTAATAAAGATGAAGTCACTCAGGCAATTAAAAGTAGCAAGTTAAATAAGGCCTCAGGCCCGGACACTTTTCCGGCAGAATTTTACAAAATACTCACACAGCAAATAACGGAACCTTTATGTGATCTTTATAATGCATATTACCTGCAAGGACATCCTATCTCGGGTAATTTCAGTGCCTCCCTAATAGTGTTAATTTTAAAGAAGGGCAAGGATGCAGAAAAACTAGATTCATATCGCCCTATATCCCTGCTCAATGCCGATTATAAACTATTAACAAGTATCTTGGAAGCTAGACTACAAAAAATTCTGGATAAACTCATTCACCCAGACCAAACTGGTTTCTTAAAGGGCAGATCCCTATTTTCAAATCTAAGGAAACTATTATTAACAACAGAATATTATAACATTAGGAAGAAATCATATGAGGCTGATAGGGAAGACAAGGTTATCATTGCTCTCGATGCCGAAAAGGCTTTTGATTCCATTGGTTGGGATCACCTATTTACCACAGTGGAACAGTTTGGTATGAGAGGTGCCTTCCTGTCTTTTATACAAGCACTATATCAGAATCCAAAATCTGCCCTAATTGTGAATGGCAAGACTACAGAATGGTTTCAACTGGCGCGAGGCACTCGACAAGGGTGTCCGCTCTCTCCACTACTTTTCAATCTTTGCATTGAACCACTGGCTATAGTATTACGCAATACCATCAGGGGGATTAGACTTGGGGAGACAGACATTCAAATCTCCCTTTACGCAGATGATTTGCTTGTATTCCTCTCCAATACTAAGGAGAATATTCCTATATTACTGAGTTTATTGAAGCGATATGGTTCATTCTCAGGTTATACAATAAATGATAATAAATCAGAGGTTTTGTGGCTAAATAAGACCAGAGACTCTTTGGGGGCTTTGCCCTTTAAGGAGGTTAAAATGATTAAATATTTAGGAATTAATGTCACAAACTGCCCGGAAGAGTGGTATCGAGCTAATATTGATGGCGTCATTAAAAAAATCCTAGAGGATATCTCCAGATGGACATCATTTACATTAACATTAGCCGCCAAAATAAATCTCATAAAAATGATCACACTCCCTAAACTTCTGTATATAATGCAGAATATCCCACTGTTCCTACGTAAAGGAGATATAAACATGTTAAATTCGGCTTTTAGGAGATTTCTATGGGGAAAAACAAAGCATAAAATGTCGTTAAAAAGACTATCTCAACCCAAAGAAAACGCAGGCTTTGCCCTACCCTCAATATATAATTATAATTTGGCCTGCTTGATGAAGATAGTACCAGATTGGTTATTAGATTTGGGTCAGCTAACGCCTCTGGATGTAGAAGCCGGCCTTCTTAAACCGTATAGCTTAAAAGCCCTAATACATATGAGGCAAAAAGATTGGCCTCCTTTACTTAAAGTGATGTACACTCTTAGAAATCCTATTATAGCCTGGCAAAAATTATGCATGGCGGTAGGTGTCAATTTCCAGTGTTCTAGATATCTACCAATTTAGAATAACCCACTCTTCCCCGCAGGTTCTGACACCGAAATTTTCAAGAGATGGAAGGTAGGGGGCTTAGTCTATTTCGCACAGTGTATCGATCAAGATAGACAAGTTATTCATTCATTCGGCTCCTTAAAAGAAAAATATAATCTCCCTAACCGCGATATGTTCGGTTATTTTCAAATTAGGCATTTTCTTAACAATATAGCACTTGCAGATTTTTACATAAATTGGGAAATTCTAACTAAAGCTTTGTCACGCCGTCAGCTTGGCAGAGCCTCTATATCTCATTGGTATAATCTATTATTGAGTAAAGAAGGTGTCTATGCCATGGAACGGCTTCATGAGAGATGGTCATTAGACATCCCGCAATTGGAGCTTAAGACAATTCAAGAAAGTATTGATAGAGCTTGGTCAGCGACGCCTCTGTTATCTTGGCGTGAATCTCATCTTAGATTAATCAATAGGACATATATCACCCCAGAAAAGTTAGGGAAGTGGAATATTACGCAAAGATATGAATGTACACGCTGTCACTACCTGAACGCCAACCTGATTCACTGCATCTGGGCATGCCCCAAAGTTAAACAGTTTTGGGCAAAAGTCTCATTTTGGCTCTCAAAAACTTTAAAGATTAAAATTTCTCTGAAGATGGAGGAAATCATCTTTTTAAGGCATTACGATGAAAGGGCGGGAAATATAAAATTTGTTAATTTTACAATCTTAACCGCTAGAAATATTATTTTTTCCTCCTGGAAATCTAATAGAAGCCCTATGCTCACCTCCTTTCTGAACATGTTAGACTCCAAATTAATTTATGAACAATACGAGACGCAGATATCTTCTGAAAAAGAAATTGCCAAATTTTTCAGGAAATGGGGAGAATATATTCTCTCCAATACGCTGGAAGTTCAAAGAAGTCTCATCGCTCCCTTCAAACACTCTGAATGGATTCAGAATGCCGTATTGAGAGGGGAAATCAGTAGTGATGTAATCACTTAACTTTTGATGGTCCCGGCCTCCTGGAGAGGGGGGGGAGGGGGAATCCAAACTAATTTTTCTTCTAAAGGGGAGGAGGGGGAGGGAGAGAGGAGAGGGGAGGGAAAAGGAAGGAAAAATCCTTTTTTTTTTTTTTTTTTTTTTTTTCTTCTCCTTTTTTCTCTTCTTTTTTTCTTTCTCTGTATTTTTCCTTTTTCTATACAATATACCTGTTTTGGGTTATTGTTTGTACAAAAAGAAGAAAATGTTTTGAGGCACAGGTCTCTCAATCTCTACTCCAAGAAGTATTATTGGATTAGGTTGTAGAACCCGGTAAAAGCATCTTGTACTCTTTATTATTTATAAGTAGCTGTATATAATACTAATCACGAAATATGTTCGCCTTTCATTGTATTATCTGATCGACTTTTGTCTGTAACCTGACCCTCTTTGCAATCTATAAATAAAAATTATAAAAAAAACCCATTAACATTCTCAGTAAATGTATTCTTAAATTGCTATTTTGTCAAAAAATCACTTTTTTTTTTTTCTTTCAAACTTTGGCATAGATTGGTGGTAAAATGGTTGCATGAAAAGAGTCAAAATACCCCAAGTTTAATACCTTAGGTTTCTTCTTTTTAAAAACATATACATGTGAAGGGTTATTCAGGGATTCCTGACAGACATCAGTGTTCAAATGTAACTGTCGCTAATTTTGAAAAAAAAATGGTTTAGGAATAGCAAAGTGCTACTTGTACTTATTGCCCTATAACTTGCAAAAAAACAAAGAACATGTAAAACATTGGGTATTTCTAAACTCAGGACAAAATTTAGAAACTATTTAGCATTGGTAGTTTTTTTGGTAGTTGTAGAAGTGTAACCGATTTTGGGGGTCAATGTTAGAAATAGTGTGTATTTTTCCATTTTTTCCTCATATTTTATGATTTTTTTTATTGTAAATTATAAGATATGATGAAAATAATGGTATCTTTACCAAACGGTATATAAAATGTGTGGGTACAGTAAATGAGTAAGAAGAAAATTACAGCTAAACACAAATACAGCAGAAATGTAAAAATAGCCAATAGATACAATCAGCCAATAGGATTGAACTGGCATTCTATTGGCTGTTCCAATCAGCCAATAGAATGAGAGCTCAATCCTATTGGCTGATTGCATCAGCCAATAGGATTTTTCCTACCTTAATTCCGATTGGCTGATAGAATTCTATCAGCCAATCGGAATTCAAGGGATGCCATCTTGGATGACATCATTTAAAGGAATCTTCATTCTTCGTTAGGACGTTGTTTGAAGAGTATGGCTCCACGTCGGCTGGATTGAAGATGGCTCCGCTCCGCTCTGGAAGGATGAAGATAGAAGATGCCGCTTGGATGAAGCCCTCTGCCATCTGGAGGACCTCTTCTGCCCCAATCGGATGAAGACTTCTGCCGTATGGAGGACCACTTGTGCCCAGCTGGATGAAGACGGCTTAAGATAGGGTGATCTTCAGGGGGTTAGTGTTAGGTTTTTTTTAAGGGGGGATTGGGTGGGTTTTAGAGTAGGGGTGTGTGGGTGGTGGGTTTTAATGTTGGGGGGGTATTGTATTTTTCTTTTACAGGTAAAAGAGCTGATTACTTTGGGGCAATGCCCCGCAAAAGGCCATTTTAAGGGCTATTTGTAATTTAGTATAGGGTAGGGAAATGTTATTATTTTGGGGGGCTTTTTTATTTTATTAGGGGGATTAGATTAGGTGTAATTAGTTTAAAATTCTTGTAATTCTTTTTTATTTTCTGTAATATAGTGGGTTTTTTATTTTCGTAATTTAGTTTATTGAATTTAATTGTAATTAATTGTAGGTAGTTTAGGTAATAAGTGTAGTGTTAGGTGTAATTGTAACTTGGGTTAGGATTTATTTTACAGGTAATTGTGTACTTATTTTAGCTAGGTAGTTATTAAATAGTTAATAACTATTTAATAACTATTCTACCTAGTTAAAATAAATACAAAGTTGCCTGTAAAATAAATATAAATCCTAAGCTAGCTACAATGTAACTATTAGTTATATTGTAGCTATCTTACGGCTAGATTTAGAGTTTTGCGGCCAAAGGGGTGCGTTAGCTACGCGTCCCCCCCCCCCACAACTTTTAAATAACACTGGTATTGAGAGTTCTCTGAAGGGATGCGTTAGGCTCCAAAAACGGAGCGTACAGGCATATTTACAGCCACTTCAACTCTCAATACCAGCGTTGCTTACGGTAGCGGCTAGCTTGAAAAACGTGCTCGTGCACGATTCCCCCATAGGAAACAATAGGGCAGTTTTGGCTGAAAAAAAACTTACACCTGCATAAAAGCAGCGTTCAGCTCCTAACGCAGCCCCATTGTTTCCTATGGGAAACAGTTTCTAAGTCTGCACCTAACACTCTAACATGTACCCGAGTCTAAACACCCCTAACCTTACACTTATTAACCCCTAATCTGCCACCCCCGCTATCGCTGACCCCTGCATATTATTATTAACCCCTAATCTGCCGCTCCGGACACCGCCGCAACCTACATTATACCTATTTACCCCTAATCTGCTGCCCACAACATCGCCGACCCCTATATTATATTTATTAACCCCTAATCTGCCCCCCCCCAACGTCGCCGCTACCTTACCTACACTTATTAACCCCTAATCTGCCGACCGGACCTCGCCGCCACTATAATAAATGTATTAACCCCTAAACCGCCTCACTCCCGCCTCGCAAACCACATAATAAATTTTATTAACCCCTAATCTGCCCTCCCTAAAATCTGCGACACCTAACTTCAAGTATTAACCCCTAATCTGCCGACCAGACCTTGCCGCTACTCTAATAAATGTATTAACCCCTAAAGCTAAGTCTAACCCTAACCCTAACACCCCCCTAAGTTAAATATAATTTTATTCTAACGAAATAAATTAAATCTTATTAAAAAAAATTAATCCTATTTAAAGCTAAATACTTACCTGTAAAATAAACCCTAATATAGCTACAATATAACTAATAATTACATTGTAGCTATTTTAGGATTTATATTTATTTTCCAGGCAACTTTGTATTTATTTAACCAGGTACAATAGCTATTAAATAGTTATTTACTATTTAATAGCTACCTAGTTAAAATAAGTCAAAATTACCTGTAAAATAAATCCTAACCTAAGTTACAATTAAACCTAACACTACACTATCAATAAATGAATTAACTAAACTACCTACAATTACCTACAATTAAATCAACTAAACTAAATTACAAAAAAAAAAACACTAAATTACAAAAAATAAAAAAAGATTACAAGAATTTTAAACTAATTACACCTACTCTAAGCCCCCTTAAAAAATAGCAAAGCCCCCCAAAATAAAAAAATGCCCTACCCTAATCTAAAATAAAAAGTTAACAGCTCTATTACCTTACCAGCCCATAAAAGGGCTTTTAGCGGGGCAAGCCCCAAAGACATCAGCTCTTTTGCCTGTAAAAAAAACATACAATACCCCCCCAACATTACAACCCACCACCCACATACCCCTTAATCTAACCCACCCAAACCCCCCTTAAAAAACCTAACACTATGCCCCTGAAGATCTTCCTACCTTGTCTTCACCCAGCCGGGTACCATCTGATCTGTCCAGAAGAGGGTCCGAAGTCTTCATCCTATCCGGCCAGAAGAGGTGCTCCAGAGGGTCGGAAGTCTTCATCCAGGCGGCATCTTCTATCTTCTTCCATCCGGAGCGGAGCGGGACCATCTTGAAGCAGCCGGCGCGGATCCATCCTCTTCTAACGACGTCCTAACACTGAATGAAGGTTCCTTTAAGGGACGTCATCCAAGATGGCATCCCTCGAATTCCGATTGGCTGATAGGATTCTATCAGCCAATCGGAATTAAGGTAGGAAAAATCTGATTGGCTGATTGAATCAGCCAATCAGATTCAAGTTCAATCGGACTGGCTCAATCGGACTGCAAGCTCAATCTGATTGGCTGATTGGATCAGCCAATCCGATTGAACTTGAATCTGATTGGCTGATAGTGTAGTGTTAGGTTTAATTGTAACTTAGGTTAGGATTTATTATTTTAACTAGGTAGCTATTAAATAGTAAATAACTATTTAATAGCTATTGTACCTGGTTAAAATAAATACAAAGTTGCCTGGAAAATAAATATAAATCCTAAAATATACTATTAGTTATATTGTAGCTATCTTAGGGTTTATTTTACAGGTAAGTATTTAGCTTTAAATAGGATTAATTTTTTTAATAAGATTGATTTATTTTGTTAGAATAAAATTATATTTAACTTAGGGGGGTGTTAGGGTTAGGGTTAGGGTTAGACTTAGCTTTAGGGGTTAATACATTTATTAGAGTAGCAGCAAGGTCTGGTCGGCAGATTAGGGGTTAATACTTGAAGTTAGGCATCGCAGATTTTAGGGAGGGTAGATTAGGGGTTAATAAAATTTATTATAGGGTTTGCGAGGCGGTTTAGGGGTTAATACATTTATTATACTGGCGGCGAGGTCCGGTCGGCAGATTAGAGGTTAATAAGTGTAGGTAAGGTAGCGGCGACCTTGGGGGGGGCAGATTAGGGGTTAATAAATATTATGTAGGTGTCAGCGATGTTAGGGGCAGCAGATTAGGGGCACATAGGGATAATGTAGGTGGCGGTGGTGTCCGGTCGGCAGATTAGGGGTTAAAAAAAATTATTTTAGTGGCGGCGATGTGGGGGGGCCTCGGTTTAGGGGTACATAGGTAGTTTATGGGTGTTAGTGTACTTTAGAGCACAGTAGTTAAGAGCTTTATAAACCGGCGTTAGCCCATAAAGCTCTTAACTCCTGACTTTTTTCTGCAGCTGGAGTCTTGTCGGTAGAGGGTCTACCGCTCACTTCAGCTAAGACTCTAAATACCGGCGTTAGGAAGATCCCATTGAAAAGATAGGATACGCAATTGGCGTAAGGGGATCTGCGGTATGGAAAAGTCGCGGCTGGAAAGTGAGCGTTAGACCTTTTCCTGGCTGACTCTAAATACCAGCGGGCGGTAAAAAGCAGCGTTAGGACCCCTTAACGCTGGTTTTGACAGCTAACGCAGAACTCTAATCTAGGCGTTAGGGTTTATTTTATAGGTAAGTATTTAGTTTTAAATAGGATTAATTTATTTAATTATGTTAAATATATTTTATTTAATTTAAATTATATTTAAGTTGGGGGGGTTAGACTTAGGGTTAGACTTAGGTTTAGGGGTTAATACATTTATTATAGTAGCGGCGACGTTGGGGTCAGAAGATTAGGGGTTAATAAATGTAGGTAGGTTTTGGCGACGTTGGGGGTGGCAGATTAGGGGTTAATAAAATTTAACTAGTGTTTGCGAGGTGGGAGTGCGGCGGTTTAGGGGTTAATACATTTATTAAAGTGTCAGCAATGTCCGGTCGGCAGATTAGGGGTTAATAATTGTAGGTAGGTGGCAGCGACGTTGGGGGCGGCAGATTAGGGGTTCATAGGGATAATGTAGGTGGCGGCGGTGTCCGGAGCAGCAGATTAGGGGTTAATCATATAATGTAGGTGTCAGTGATAGCGGGGCCGGCAGATTAGGGGTTAATAAGTGTAAGATTAGGGGTGTTTAGACTCGGGGTTCATGTTAGGGTGTTAGGTGTAGACATATTTTTTATTTTCCCATAGGAAACAATGGGGCTGCGTTAGAAGCTGGACGCTGCTTTTTTGCAGGTCTTAGGTTTTTTTCCAGCCAGCTCAGCCCCATTGTTTCCTATGGGGAAATCATGCACGAGCACATTTAGCCAGCTTACCGCTACCGTAAGCAATGCTGGTATTGAGGTGAGATGTGGAGCTTAATTCTGCTCTACGCTCACCTTTTTGCGGCTAACGCCAGGTTTACAAAACCTGTAATACCAGCGTTGGTTTAAGGTAGCGTTAGAAAAAAAAGCCTCGTTAGCAACGCACCACTGTTAACGCAAAACTTGTAATCTAGGTGTAAGTGTTTAAACAAGTTCCTCAGAGTGCCGTCCTTCAAGATGGAGACTATACGTTCCATTCTTCCTTTGGTTCAAGAGGGTCAGTTTATGACAACCATAGACTTATATGATGCGTACCTTCATGTTCCCATCCACCGGGATCATCACAAGTTTCTAAGGTTTGCTTTCTTAGACAATCATTTCCAGTTTGTGGCTTTTCTTTTCGGTCTTGCCACAGCTCCCTAATTTTTCTCAAAGGTCCTGGGGGCTCTTTTGGCAGTGATCCGGTTTCGGGGCATTGCCGTTGCGCCTTATCTGGATGACATTCTGGTTCAGGCACCGTCTTTTCAACAAGCAAACTCTCATACGTAGATCTTGTTGTATTTTCTTCGCTCCCACAGTTGGAAGGTAAATCTGGGAAAGAGTTCTCTGATTCCAGCCACAAGAGTAGTGTTTTTAGGGACCATAATAGACTCCCTACTAATGAAGATATTTCTGACAGAGGTCAAAAAAACAAAGATCTTCGACTCTTGTCTTGTCCTTTAGTCCTCTCAGTGGCTCTATGTATGGAGATAATTGGTCTGATGGTAGCTTCCATGGACATCATTCTGTTTGCTTGGTTCCCTCTCAGACCTCTGCAGTTATGCATGTTAAGGCAATGGAACGGGAACTTTGCAGATCTGTCTCTGCAAATAGTTCTGGATCAGGCGACAAGAGACTCACTTCTGTAATGGTTGTCTCAGGAACACCTCTCCCAGGGAACTTGCTTTCGCAGACCTTCCTGGTTGATCGTGACCATGGGTGCCAGCCTTCTAGGTTGGGGAGCAATTTGGGGGTCATTGAAGACTTAGGGTCTTTGGACTCGGGAGGAGTCAGTTTTCCCTATAAACATTCTAGAACTGAGAGCGATTTTCAATGCTCTACTGGCCTGGCCTGGCCTCAGTTAGCCATAGCCCAGTTTATCAGGTTCCAGTCAGACAACTTAACATTTGTGGCGTACATCATCCACGAGGGGGGAACTCAGAGTTCACCAAGGTCTTCAATGGCAGCCTGCGGTGTGTATTGCTACTGTTACCAGCGCTGCAGCTTACTGGTTTGATGCTTTGTCTGATCCTATTCAGACAGATACACCTCTTGATGAGATCCAGGACAGGATTAAGGCTCTTAAGTTAGCCAATTCCTTTATTACGGATGCTTCCTTACAGGTCATTAAACTGGGAGCAACAATGTCTGTTTTTGCGGTTCTAGCTCGCAAAGCCCTTTGGTTAAAATCCTGGTCTGCTGCTGATGTTTCTTCTAAGTCTAAGTTATTAGCTATCCCCTACAAGTGTAAGACCTTGTTTGGGCCTGGTTTGGCTGAAACTATTTCAGATATCACAGGAGGAAAGGGATCTTTTCTTCCTCAAGATTGAAAGAATAAGCAGAAAGGATGTCAGAGTAATTTTCGTTCCTTTTGTAACTTTAGAGGTAAACCCTTCCGCTTCCTCTTCCAAGCAGGAGCTATCCAAGTCTTCATGGAAGTCTGGTCAGTCTTGGAACAAGGGGAAACAGTCTAAGAAGCCTGCAGCTGACCCCAAGTCAGCATGAAGGTTCGGCCCCGATCCAGGAATGGATCTAGTAGGGGGCAGCCTTTCTCAATTTGCTCAGGCTTAGATACGAGATGTCCCAGGCCAATGGTCCATGGAAATTGTATCTCAGTGGTACAAGATGGAATTCAAGACTTTTCCTCCCATAGGCAGGTTTCTTCTGTCAAGATTATCTGTAGACCAGATAAAGAGAGAGGTGTTCTTAAATTGTATCAAGGTTCTTTTTGCCCTGGGAGTTATAGTTCCAGTTTCTCTGCAGGAATAAGGTCTGGGATTTTATTCAAATCTGTTTGTGGTTCCCAAGAAAGAGGGGACTTTCAGACCTATTTTAGACCTTAAGTGTTTAAACAAGTTCCTCAGAGTGTCGTCCTTCAAGATGGAGACTATACGTTCCATTCTTCCTTTGGTTCAAGAGGGTCAGTTTATGACAACCATAGACTTATAGGATGCGTAACTTCATGTTCCCATCTACCGGTTTGCTTTCTTAGACAATCATTTCCAGTTTGTGGCTCTTCCTTTCAGCCTTGCCACAGCTACCAAATTCTTCTCAAAGGTCCTGGCAGTGATTCGGTTTCAGGGCATTGCTATTGCGCCTTATCTGGATAACATTCTGGTTCAGGCACCGTCTTTTCAACAAGCAAACTCTCATATGGAGATCTTGTTGTCTTTTCTTCGCTCCCATGGTTGGAAGGTAAATCTGGGAAAGAGTTCTCTGATTCCAGCCACAAGAGTAGTGTTTTTAGGGACCATAAAAGACTCCCTACTAATGAAGATATTTGTGACAGTGGCTCTATGTATGGAGGTAATTGGTCTGATGGCAGGAACACCTCTCCCAGGGAACTTGCTTTTGCAGACCTTCCTGGGTGATCGTGACCATGGATGCCAGCCTTCTAGGTTGGGGAGCAATTTGGGGGTCATTGAAAACTCAGGGTCTTTGGACTCGGGAGGAGTCAGTTCTCCCTATAAACATTCTAGGTTTGAGAGCGATTTTCAATGCTCTACTGGCCTGGCCTCAGTTAGCCTTAGCCCAGTTTATCAGGTTCCAGTCAGACAACTTAACATCGGTGTCATACATCAACCACCAGGGGGGAACTCAGAGTTCCTTGGCCATAACAGAGGTGGCCCAGATAATCCAGTGCACAGAGTATCACAACTGTTGCCTTTCTGCGATCCACATCCCAGGAGTGGACAATTGGGAGGTGGATTTTCTGAGCCGACAGACCTTTCATCCTGGGGAGTGGGAACCCCATGCGGAAGTATTTTTCAGTTTAATCCTCAATTGGGGGCAGCCAGAACTGGATCTCATGGCTTCTCAGCAGAATGCCCAGCTTCTGAGGTATGGCTCGAGGTCAAGGGATCCACAGGCTTTCTTGATAGATGCTCTGATGGTCCCTTGGAATTTCAGTCTAGCATACATATTTCCTCCATTCACTCTCCTGCCAAGAGTCATTGCTCAGATCAAGCAGGAGAGGACATTGGTGATTCTCATAGCACTGGTGTGGCCTCGCAGGATCTGGTATGCAGATCTAGTAGAAATGTCGTCTCTACCTCCGTGGAGACTCCCTCTGAGGAAGGACCTTCTACTTCAGGGTCCTTTTTTCATCCAAATCTCCTTTCTCTGAAGCTGACTGCTTGGAGATTGAATGCTTGATTTTATCTAAGCGTGGGTTTTCAGAGTCGGTCATTGAAACCATGATTCAGGCTCGTAAGCCTGTGACAAGAAAGATTTACTATAATATATGGCGTAAATATCTGTATTGGTGTGAATCCAGAGGCTACTCTTGGAGTAGAGTCAGGATTCCTATCATTTTGTCTTTTCTACAGGAGGGTCTGGAGAAGGTTTTGTCAGCTAGTACTCTGAAAGGTCAGATTTCTGCGTTGTCTATTTTGTTGCATAAGTGTTTGGCAGAATGCGCCAGGCATGCAATCAATTTTGTCAGGCCTTGGTTAGGATTAGAATGGAGGAATCTAAGGAGCGCCTATGGATAAGCAAAGGATATGTATTCAAAATATTAGAATTTATTCTCAACAATAAAACTAACAGACGGATATCGTTATAGATAATTCACATACAATAAAATCATAGATCCATGTTATTAACAATATAAAACATATAAAACATATAATTAAGAATGAAATAAAATGTATAGTTAGTATTGCAATAATCCTGTTAGTCCGTATAGCGAAGTAATACTCCAAGTGGCATCAGATTGTCCCTTATTTCAATGTATAGGGGTAGATGACAGTCACTGATTGTGGATCCTTAAGAAATATATAGTGAACCCTTCTCAGAACTAGTAAAAAAGATAATGATTGAAAAATGAAATGATGAGTGATCAAATATAAAGTAGGTGAATGTTTATAAAAATATAAAAAAATATAAAAATAAATTTAAAAAAAAATATATATAAAAAATATAAAAAAATGTTAAAGTACAAAAAATTCAAAAATATGTGCTTGGTGAAAAATGTGTTCGCAAACTCGTGGAAAAAATGTATAAAAATGTATAAATAATATATAAAAATTTGTAGGAAAAAAGGGAAATAATTGCTGTTAAGTGATGTATTCCTTCTTGGTGATGAGTCTCCAAGTAATATTGGATGTTGGGAAAGTGCAATTGAAGAAATGATCCAGATTATATATCCAAAGTCTAAAATTCTTTTTATACAAATCCTGTGAATAAAAAAGATACAACAGTGAAATACTGTTAAAATGATATCCAAATAATCAGAATGAAGCTTACCATAAAGTGTCAACGTGTTTCGGCCCTTCCTTAGGCCTTTATCAAGACTATACTTATGATGAGTTGTAGTAGCTTACTTTATAGTTTTAGGTATCCAATCGATAGCGCCATTATTTGAGTTACTTTTGAACCAGAAGTGGTACCTTCTTGGTACTTCCTTCCTGTTTCGTGTCTGTTTATATTTAACATACACCCTTCTTTCCCTTTATACACCCTGTTCCAAATTATTATGCAAAATCTATTTCAGTGTCACAAAGATTATTATTTTTTTTTTTTTCAGTTTAACTCATGGATGGCATTGTGTCTCAGGGCTCTTTTGATCACTGAAAACAATCTCGGACACCTGTGATAATTAGATTGCCAGGTGAGCCCAATTAAAGGAAAAACTACTAAAGGAGGGTGTTCCACATTATTAAGCAGAGCACCATTTTCAAGCAATATGTGGAAGAAAAAGGATCTCTCTGCTGCCGAAAAGAGTGAAATAGTTCAATGCCTTGGAAGAGGTATAAAAACATTAGATATTTCACGAAAACTTAAGCGTGATCATCGCACTATTAAGAGATTTGTGGCTGATTCCGAGAACAGACGGGTTTGTGCAGATAAAGGCACATTGAGAAAGATTTCTGCCAGATCCATGCATCGGATCAAGAGAGCAGCTGCTAAAATACCATTACATAGCAGCAAACATATATTTGAAGCTGCTGGTGCCTCTGGAGTCCCACGGACATCAAGGTGTAGAGTCCTCCAGAGTCTTGCAACTGTGCATAAAACTTCCATTCGGCAACCACTAACCAATGCTCACAAACAGAAACGGCTGCATTGGGCAGAAAAATACATTAAGACTAATTTTCAAACAGTCCTGTTCACTGATGAGTGCCGTGCAACCCTGGATGGTCCAGATGGATGGAGTAGTGGATGGTTGGTGGACGGCCACCCTGTTCAAATAAGGCTGCAACATCAGCAAGGTGGTGGTGGAGTCATGTTTTGTGCCGGAATCATGGGAAGAGAGCTGGTCGGCCCCTTTTGGGTCCCCGAAGGTGTAAAGATGACCTCTGCAAAATATGTGGAGTTCCTGACTGACCACTTGCTTCCCCTTGTACAGAAGGAAGAACTATGCTTTCCGTAATAAAATCATCTTCATGCATGACAATGCGCCAACTCATGCTGCAAAGAATACCTCTGCATCAATGGCTGCTATGGGGATAAAATGATGGATGCAAGACTTGTGAAGCTGCTATCAAATAAGGGGTCTTATGTTAAAATGTAACGTGACCTGTTAAAATGTTTAAAAAGTTAAAATGTTGTTCAAAGATTGATTGAAATAGCTTCTAATTTCAGTAAATATGCTGCAAACACCACAAATGACAATTTTCAGTTCTTTACAACCTATAAAGTGTTTTGAAACTTACTGTGCATAATAATTTGGAACAGTGCATTGTAAGTTTTTTATTTTGAAAAAAAATATTGTTATCATTAGGTTTTTCAATAAAATTTGAATTGCACTCTTAATAGTTGATAACATGAGAATTATGCTGACTGTTGTTTACATCAATTATTTAGGTAAATGAAAAAGATATCATTGGCATAATAATTTGGAACAGGGTGTAGTTATATGGCTTATTCCCTACTTACAATTAGGACAGATATTGTATGTTACTCTTCCAAGGATCTTTACCTCCATACAAAAGAAAAAAGAGAAACCGGCAAACCGGAAGTGACGGCATAACTAGTTACGTCACTTCCGGTATCGCTGATGGTGTTCCGTGTCACTTCCGGTTTCGTTTTGTTACAGGAACCTTTCAAATCTGACAGCTCTTATGTGGGCAAGTGATAATCTCAGTACTTTTCCTGACAGCTTACCAATAAAAAAATATATAATAAGGGAATATCCATTATGTAATTAAAGTATTCTAAGATCTGCTCACTAAAGATATTTTTACGCATCAACTTGTGTCATTGCGCATCTGCTTGTTATACTTATTAAAACATAACTAATAACTAAACACATAGGATCTGGGTTATCTGGGTCTAAAATTATATTCACATCATAACCCCACAGTTAGGACAGATATTGTATGTTACTCTTTCGAGGATCTTTACCTCCATACAAAAGAAAAGGAAAACCGGCAAACCGGAAGTGACGGCATAACTTGTTACGTCACTTCCGGTATCGCCTATGCTTCCGGTTTCGTTTTGTTACAGGAACCTTTCAAATCTGACAGCTCTTATTTGGACAATTTGCAGGAACCTTTCAAATCTGGAAACTCTTATTTGAGTAAGTGATAATCTCAGTACTGCTTGTTATACTTATTAAAACATAACTAATAACTAAACACATAAGATTTGGGTTATCTGGGTCTAAAATTATATACACATCAAAACCCCCAATGTATAAGATCTGTGGTGTCTATGGCCCACACATATCAATTTTGAATATTGTCTAATTACAGTATAATTCCATTAACATGTCAAAACAATATGCTAATTTATTATTCTTAAAGGACCTAACATTAGATGTAGTTACATTAAAAATGGTTCAGTAGAGGAAGCAGTGTACATAAAACAAAAAATAAAAAACATTTATGATCAAATGTATATAATACTCAAAGTATCAATATCAGATCTATAATCTGTTTAATGAAACAAAAGGACAGATTTCTATATTCATTAATTGGTAAAGGATAGTCTACATTATTCTCTAAATAGTGTATTCTAGAGGACTTGTAGTCTATGCGTTAAGATAATATTACAATGGATTAAATTAGATTATGCTTCGATTAAAACCAATAAAAATCAGATTTAGACAAATCTATAGATTAGTTAAAAAGAATAAGGGATGGATTGGACAGTTGGGGGTGGGCATATCTTCTGTTTCTATTTGAACTAAAACTTTATCTAAGTCATTATTTAAGTAGAGAGCAACTGTGAAATGTTGGGCGACATCCTGCCTCACTTAATTAAAAGTAGACGGAGATAAATCTCCACCTTTTGAGTTGGGGAAGGGTCTGTCCATATGGCTCAACTTTTCAGATAAATAGGGATTTTAAAATAAAAAGGGATAATAAAAACTGGAAGGTCCATATGCAGCCATATAAAGCTAGTATGATAATACATGCAAAAATGGCTGGATATTTTACTTCATAAATCAGTGTGTTGAGGGTTATCTTAGATTGATTAAATGTGATAAGTCTTCCCTATTGTTAAGACCCCTAGGATATAGGTAATCCAAATTAAAAATCCATTTGGATTCCGCAGTCAATAATTTCTTTTCATAGTCCCCTCCTCTCCAATTTGGTGTCATTAACTGAATGCCTATGTAGCTGAAATCTTTCTTATTTCCTTGGTGATGATTGGTAAAGTGTCTGTATAGTGGGGTTTCTATATGTTTGTGTTTGATCTGCAGTAAATGCTCTCTGATCCTATCCTTTAGGGGTCTGGAGGTCTGTCCTATGTATTATAGACCACAACTACACTGTATCAAATAGATCACCCCCTTACTGCTACATCTTATAAGATCCCTAATTATGTACTCGACCTTAGTATTGTGTGAAGTGAACTTTTTTGTTTTTGTTCCCCTTTCGCATGCTTTGCAACTCGGGCAAGGGTAAAAACCTTTAATGTCTCTGCCATATACATCCCTAACCTTTGTTTGTGTATTCTTAGGTATATGTGGTGACAATATGTTCTTTAAATTGTCTGATTTGCAGTATATAAATTTTGGTCGTGTTGGTAACTTCTCTCCTATTATTTCATCGTCCTTCAAAATTGACCAATGCTTCTCAACTATCCTTTTTACAATGTGTCTATTTTCACTGTATTCTGTTAAGAAAGGAATAGTGAGTAGTTAATTATTGGGGTTATTCTTGGCATTTTTGCATCTATATTTTAAAAGGTCTTTACAATCTCTACACCTGACCTCCTCTATATCTCTCTCAAGGCTATCCTCTTCATAGCCTCTTTTCAGAAATATTTTCTTTAATATTGTGGCTTGCCCTTCCCATTTAATGGAATTCGAGCAATTCTTTCTCAGTCTGAGGAGTTGCCCTTTCAGTATATTTGACTTCCAGTTTTTGTGATGGCAGCTGTCTTGGTGAATATAATTGTTACAATCTACTTCATTAAAGAACATAGATGTTTCCAATTGTCCATTTTTTACCTCAATTTTCAAATCTAAGAAGGTAATTTCTCTAGTACTAAGTTTGTATGTGATCTTTAGATTATGACTATTGCCGTTCATGACTTTTATAATGTGTTCCAAATCCTCTATGGAACCTTTTCCATATTATGAGGATGTCATCTATATATCTGTGGTAGAGGACCAGGTCCGGGCTAGCTGGGCATGAGTCCCAGAATATGAGTTCCCATCGTCCCATGTATAAATTTGCATAGCTAGGCGCGAACCTGGTCCCCATTGCTGTACCACATGGCTTTTTATAATATACCCCATTATTGTTAAAATAATTGTGAGTCAGAATATAACGTATGCCATCCAAAATAAAATCTTTCTGTAGTTTGGGCATACTTGGATCCTTCTTAAGAAAAAAATCTACAGCCTCCAAACCTCCCTCATGAGGTATACTACTATAGAGAGATGTCATGTCACACGTGGCTAATATATAGTTATTGGCCAACTCTATATCTCCCAGTATATTCAGTACTTGGGTTGAATCCCTCAGATAGGATGGTAGCTGTGTCACATATCTTTGGAGTTTTTTATCGACATACTCAGACAGGTTGCTCGACAATGAACCAATCCCTGAGATGATTGGTCTACCAGGAGTTTTTTTTTAAGGATTTGTGGATCTTGGGGAGATAGTAAAACACTGGGGTTATTGGGTGTTTGATACTTATGTACTTGTATTCTTTTTCATTAAGTATCCCATTGGTTCTCACTTCACCCAAGATCCTATCTAATTCTTTTTTAAACCCATCAACTGGATTTTGTCTAAGTACCTCATATGTCTGGATGTCAGATAAAATCCTATTGCATTCTTGGTCATAATCAACTTTGTTCAAGACTACAATTCCTTTGTCAGCTGGTTTGATAACCAGATCATGATTCCTCTTGAGGGTCTTGATAGTCTGTAATTGCTCTTTAGAAAGATTATGTTTATGTCTGTTCAGTTTGTTCTGACTAATATTTGTGATCCCATTACAAATCATTGTATCAAAAGTTTCTATGGCATTGCTTTACTTGCAACTGGAAAAAAGGAGGATCTAGGTTTTAAATCTGTGTGCTGGTAGACACTATTAGTCCTATTATGGTCACTTTCATAAGTTTTACCATAATTCGTTAGGTGTAGTTTTAGCGGAGACTTCATAAAATGCCCCTTGAGTGTGAGTTTCCTAAAACACTCTTTGGCATTTACAAATGTGTTGAATGTATTCAGGCTCTTAGACAGAGCAAAAGAAAGTCCATAGTTTAAAATAGAGGACTCTTTTTCTGTGAGCTTTGTCGAACTCAGATTGTATATACCTTTTGGTGGGGAGTCGTATGAAGGGGGGGTAACGATCTTATTTATTTTCCTTCCACCTCTCTTACCTCTATGGGTTTTCTTTTTTCTGTGGATATTAGAAAATCCTCTGGGCATGAGTTTTTCCTCTTTGTGGATACCCTCTCTAATTCTTTGGTTGTTGTTTGGGGTGTCCCTAAAAAAGAGTGCCCTGATGTAGAGGCCTGATTAAGTTCATTAGTCCCTTGGTTCAATGTTTCATTATTAATGTGTCTATTCCCCTGTCTTTGTTCTGTATTGGATGTTGGTCTGTGTGCTTCTCTGACCTCTCATGTCTCCACATGGTTTAGATAGGAAAATCTGTTATTGCTGTTATATTTGTCCTTCCAATTGCCACCTCTGTTATGGTGATATTGATTATCTTGGTCATAATATCCTTATGGTCTATTTGGGCCCCAGGAATGGTATGAATCTCGCTCCTGATCTTCCCCATACTGTCTATTAGTTCTTAAGTAATTAGTGTGGTGTGGGAATTCTTGTCTCTTAATTGGAAAGTGTTGTAAGGGAGATGTATACTCTTTATAATAGTTGTCAAATTGGTGACCTTGGTAGGGTGTTTCATAGTGTTGTCCTCTATTATAGTGAGATCTGTTACTGGGAGTTCGGTATGAATAATGTCTGTTATTATCCTCCCATGTCCTTCCTTGTCTATATGAGTGGTGTGTTGTTTGTGGGGCTCTGTTGTTACCTCTAAAATTAGAGTCCTGAATAAATCTATTTGGTCTAGATATATATTCAGGTTCAGTGGTTGTGTGATTGTAGTATTGTCTTTCCGTATGGTTGGAGTCATAATATTTCCTGTTATCAACCTTGGATGGAAATCTGGGTTTGTGTCTTCTCCCCCTATTATTCACCTCTGTCCATTCAACCTCATTGTCCAACTGTCTACTCTCATCTTTATCAGTATATCTATCGTTGTCATCAGTTGGTTGCAAATTTGTGTTGGCATTTTCTTCTATCTTTTTAATATGTTCCAATTCCTTGTTTAATTTCTTAGATTTTTTTGTTAGTAATATCTTCCCTAATCTTAGTCACCTTTCAAGTCAAATTGTCTTTTCTTTCAAGGAGGTCTATATTTTCTAATATTAGTCTATCTGGGCCTATCAGATTATACTCATTGCTTTTAATCTCAATATCCACATTTAGTAATATGGATTACCTATAGTCAATTATAGCTGGCATCAATTTTCTAGAACTTTCTATTAAAATATTTGACCATTTGGTTACCAATTCGGGGTCTTCTAATTGGAAGGCACAGTCTTTTTTAATAAGCAACCCTTTAGGGATGATATTCAGCCCTAGACACTTTTTAAGAAAAGAAATTTCCGCTTTAAATTTCACCTCTTGAATTAATAATCTTTCTAAATTTCTAAATATGGAAGCATAGTCCATAGTTTCTACGCTGTTAGTGTTCATGTTCGTGATAGAGTAGTTAATCTCTAGTGTAATGTCCTGTCTCATGGATTTGGTTATGTCCATCTTTTAGATATGTTAAAATAGACTTCTATATAAGGAAGTCTATATATAAAACTTTTTAAGGTTAAAATGTGTGTAAATAAGAATCTAATGGTGATTAAAGTTAAAAAATGGAGTGATTGGCTGCTGTTCGATTTACTAGGACTACAATTAAGGATAAAAACAGAATATCTCACAGCGCTTTCACCACTGAAATTCCTTATAGCTCCTTAGAGTATGGATAACTAGCTTATCCTGTGTATGTAGATTAGAATGGATGAATCTAAGGAGCACCTATGGATAGGCTAAGGATATGTATTCCAAATATTAGCATTTATTCTCAACAATAAAACTAACAGACGGATATCGTTATAGATAATTCACATACAATAAAATCATGGATCCATGTTATTAACAATATAAAACATATAAAACATATAATTAAGAATGTAAATAATCCTGTTAGTCCGTATGGCAAATTAATACTCCTAGTGGCATCAGATTTTCCCTTATTCAAATGTATAGGGGTAGATGACAGTGGATCCTTAAGAAATATCTAGTGAACCCTTCTCAGAACTAGTAAAAAAGATAATGATTGAAAAATGAAATGATGAGTGATCAAATATACAGTGGGTGAATGTTTATAAAAATATAAAAAAAATATAAAAAAAAAAATATATTTAAAATATAAAAAAAATGTCAAAGTACAAAAAATTCAATAAATTGGTGAAAAATGTGTTTGCAAACTTGTGGAAATAAATGTATAAAAATTTATAAATAATATATAAAAAATTGTGTGAAAAAAGGGAAATAATTGCTGTTAAGTGCTGTATTCCTTCTTGAAGATGAGTCTCCAAGTAATATTGGATGTTGGGAAAGTGCAATTGAAGAAATGATCCAGTTTATATATCCAAAGTCTAAAGTTCTTTTAATACAAATCCTGTGAATAAAAAAGATACAACATAGTGCAATACTGCTAAATTGATATCCAAATAATCAGAATGAAACTTACCATAAAGTGTCAACGCATTTCTGCCCTTCCTTGGGCCTTTATCAAGACTATACTTATGGTGAGTTGTGGTAGCTTACTTTATAGTTTTAGGTATCCAATCGATACCG
This sequence comes from Bombina bombina, assembly GCF_027579735.1. Lineage (NCBI taxonomy): Eukaryota > Metazoa > Chordata > Amphibia > Anura > Bombinatoridae > Bombina > Bombina bombina. The sequence goes on along the minus strand of NC_069501.1, from coordinate 1,171,333,333 downwards.
CCGTTATTTGGCGCCAAAAATTAGTTACTTTTGAACCGGAAGTGGTACTTTCTTGGTACTTCCTTCCTGTTTTGTGTCTGTTTATATTTAAAGGGACAGTCAAGTCCAAAAAAACCTTTTCATTTTGAAATAGGGCATGTCAAACTTTTCAATTTCATTTTGAAATAGGGCATGTCATTTTAAACAACTTTCCAATTTACTTTTATCAACAATTTTGCTTTGTTCTCTTGGTATTCTAGTTGAAAGCAAACCTAGGAAGGCACATATGATAATTTCTAAGCCCTTGAAGGCCACCTCTATTTTATTTACTTTTCACAGCAGGGGAGAGCAAGCTCATGTAGGCCATATAGATAGCATTGTGATCATGCTCGTGGCTAGTGGCAGACACTGCACTAATTGGCTGAAATGCAAGTCAATAGATAATAACTAAAAGTCATGTGATTAGGGGCGGTCAGAAGATGCTTAGATACAAGTTAGTCACAGAAGTAAAAAAATGTATTAATATAACAGTGTTGGTTTTGCAAAACTGGGGAATGGGTAATAAAGGGATTATCTATCTTTTAAAACAACAAAAATTCTGATGTTGACTGTCCCTTTAACATTTACATTCTTTCCCTTTATAGTTATATGGCTTATTCCCTACTTACAATTAGGACAGATATTGTATGTTACTCTTTCGAGGATCTTTACCTCCATACAAAAGAAAAAAGAGAAACCGGTAAACCAGAAGTGACGGCATAACTAGTTACGTCACTTCCGGTATCGCTGATGGTGTTCCGTGTCACTTCCGGTTTCGTTTTGTTACAGGAACCTTTCAAATCTGACAGCTCTTATGTGGGCAAGTGATAATCTCAGTACTTTTCCTGACAGCTTACCAATAAAAAAATATATAATAAGGGAATATCCATTATGTAATTAAAGTATTCTAAGATCTGCTCACTGAAGATATTTTTATGCATCAACTTGTTTCATTGTGCATCTGATTGTTATACTTATTAAAACATAACTAATAACTAAACACATAGGATCTGGGTTATCTGGGTCTAAAATTATATTCACATCATAACCCCACAGTTAGGACAGATATTGTATGTTACTCTTTCGAGGATCTTTACCTCCATACAAAAGAAAAGGAAAACCGGCAAACCGGAAGTGACGGCATAACTTGTTACGTCACTTCCGGTATCACCAATGTCAATATCTTCAGTAAACAGTTCTTAGAATACTTTAATTACATAATGGATTTTCCCTTATTATATATATATTTTTATTTGTAAGCTGTCAGAAGTACTGAAATTATCACTTGCTCAGATAAGAGCTGTCGGATTTGAAAGGTTCCTGCAACTTATCCAAATAAGAGCTGTGAGATTTGAAAGGTTCCTGTAACAAATCGAAACCGGAAGTGACATAACAAGTTATGCCGTCACTTCCTGTTTGCCGGTTTTCCTTTTCTTTTGTATGGAGGTAAAGATCCTCGAAAAAGTAACATACAATATCTGTCCTAACTGTGGGGTTATGATGTGAATATAATTTTAGACCCAGATAACACAGATCATATGTGTTTAGTTATTAGTTATGTTTCAATAAGTATAACAAGCAGATGCGCAATGAAACAAGTTGATGCGTAAAAATATCTTCAGTGAGCAGATCTTAGAATACTTTAATTACATAATGAATATTCCCTTATTATATATTTTTTTATTGGTAAGCTGTCAGGAAAAGTACTGAGATTATCACTTGCCCACTTAAGAGCTGTCAGATTTGAAAGGTTCCTGTAACAAAACGAAACCGGAAGTGACACGGAACACCACCAGCGATACCGGAAGTGACGTAACTAGTTATGTTGTCACTTCCGGTTTGCTGTTTTCTCTTTTTTCTTTTGTATGGAGGAAAAGATCCTCGAAAGAGTAACATACAATATCTGTCCTAATTGTAAATAGGGAATAAGCCATATAACTATAAAGGGAAAGAAGGTAAATGTTAAATATAAACAGACACGAAACAGGAAGGAAGTACCAAGAAGGTACCACTTCCGGTTCAAAAGTAACTCATTTTTGGCACAAAATAACGGCGCTACCGATTGGATACCTAAAACTATAAAGTAAGCTACCACAACTCACCGTAAGTATAGTCTTGATAAAGGCCGAAGGAAGGGCCGAAACGCGTTGACACTTTATGGTAAGCTTCATTCTGATTATTTGGATATCATTTTAGCAGTATTGCACTATGTTGTATCTTTTTTATTCACAGGATTTGTATTAAAAGAACTTTAGACTTTGGATATATACAGGGAGTGCAGAATTATTAGGCAAGTTGTATTTTTGAGGATTAATTTTATTATTTAACAACAACCATGTTCTCAATGAACCAAAAAAACTCATTAATATCAAAGCTGAATAGTTTTGGAAGTAGTTTTTAGTTTGTTTTTAGTTATAGCTATTTTAGGGGGATATCTGTGTGTGCAGGTGACTATTACTGTGCATAATTATTAGGCAACTTAACAAAAAACAAATATATACCCATTTCAATTATTTATTTTTACCAGTGAAACCAATATAACATCTCAACATTCACAAATATACATTTCTGACATTCAAAAACAAAACAAAAACAAATCAGTGACCAATATAGCCACCTTTCTTTGCAAGGACACTCAAAAGCCTGCCATCCATGGATTCTGTCAGTGTTTTTATCTGTTCACCATCAACATTGCGTGCAGCAGCAACCACAGCCTCCCAGACACTGTTCAGAGAGGTGTACTGTTTTCCCTCCTTGTAAATCTCACATTTGATGATGGACCACAGGTTCTCAATGGGGTTCAGATCAGGTGAACAAGGAGGCCATGTCATTAGATTTTCTTCTTTTATACCCTTTCTTGCCAGCCACGCTGTGGAGTACTTGGACTTGTGTGATGGAGCATTGTCCTGCATGAAAATCATGTTTTTCTTGAAGGATGCAGACTTCTTCCTGTACCACTGCTTAAAGAAGGTGTCTTCCAGAAACTGGCAGTAGGACTGGGAGTTGAGCTTGACTCCATCCTCAACCCGAAAAGGCCCCACAAGCTCATCTTTGATGATACCAGCCCAAACCAGTACTCCACCTCCACCTTGCTGGCGTCTGAGTCGGACTGGAGCTCTCTGCCCTTTACCAATCCAGCCACGGGCCCATCCATCTGGCCCATCAAGACTCACTCTCATTTCATCAGTCCATAAAACCTTAGAAAAATCAGTCTTGAGATATTTCTTGGCCCAGTCTTGACGTTTCAGCTTGTGTGTCTTGTTCAGTGGTGGTCGTCTTTCAGCCTTTCTTACCTTGGCACTCCAGTGATGTTGCAGCTCTGAAATATGGCCAAACTGGTGGCAAGTGGCATCTTGGCAGCTGCACACTTGACTTTTCTCAGTTCATGGGCAGTTATTTTGCGCCTTGGTTTTTCCACACGCTTCTTGCGACCCTGTTGACTATTTTGAATGAAACGCTTGATTGTTCGATGATCACGCTTCAGAAGCTTTGCAATTTTAAGAGTGCTGCATCCCTCTGCAAGATATCTCACTATTTTTGACTTTTCTGTCAAGTCATTCTTTTGACCCATTTTGCCAAAGGAAAGGAAGTTGCCTAATAATTATGCACACCTGATATAGGGTGTTGATGTCATTAGACCACACCCCTTCTCATTACAGAGATGCACATCACCTAATATGCTTAATTGGTAGTAGACTTTCGAGCCTATACAGCTTGGAGTAAGACAACATGCATAAAGAGGATGATGTGGTCAAAATACTCATTTGCCTAATAATTCTGCACTCCCTGTAAACTGGATCATTTCTTCAATTGCACTTTCCCAACATCCAATATTACTTGGATGTAGCAGCAATTATTTCCCTTTTTTCACACAATTTTTTATATATTATTTATAAATTGTTATACATTTTTTCAATGAGTTTGCAAACACATTTTTCACCAAGCACATATTTTTTAATTTTTTTAATTTTTTTGTACTTTAACATTTTTTTATATTTTTTATATTTCTTTATATTTTTTTAATTTTTTATATTTTTATAAACATTCACCCACTGTATATTTGATCACTCATTTCATTTTTGAATCATTATCTTTTTCAGTAGTTCTGAGAAGGGTTCACTATATATTTCTTAAGGATCCACTATCAGTGACTGTCATCTACCCCTATACATTTGAATAAGGGACAATCTGATGCCACTAGGAGTATTACTTTGCCATACGGACTAACAGGATTATTGCAATACTAACTATACATTTTATTTCATTCTTAATTATATGTTTTATATTGTTAATAACATGGATCCATGATTTTATTGTATGTGAATTATCTATAATGATATCCGTCTGTTAGTTTTATTGTTGAGAATAAATGCTAATATTTTGAATACACATACTTAGCCTATCTGTAGGCACTCCTTAGATTCCTCCATTCTAATCTACATACACAGGATAAGCTATTTATCCATACTCTAAGGAGCTATAAGGAATTTCAGTGGTGAAAGCGCTGTGAGATATTCTGTTTTTATACTTGGTTAGGTATAGGCCTGTGTTTAAGCCCGTTACTCCTCCCTGTAGTCTTAACCTTCTTAGAGTTTTACAGCGGGCTCCGTTTGAACCTATGCATTCCTTAGATATCAAGTTGTTATCTTTGAAGGTTTCGGAACTCTCGGCTCTGCAGTTTAATTCTCCTTATCTTATTTTTACTATGTACTAAATTAGGTTTCCTACCTAAGGTTGTCTCAAACAAGAATATTAATCAGGAGATTGTGGTTCCTTCTTTGTGTCCTAATCCTTCTTCTCCTAAGGAGTGTTTGTTGCACAACCTAGAGGTTGTGCGTGCATTGAAGTTCTATCTTCAGGTGACTAAGGACTTTCGTCAGTCTTCTGCTTTGTTTGTTTGTTTTTCTGGGAAGAGCAAGGGTCAGAAAGCTATGGATACTTCTCTTTCTCTTTAGCTAAGTAGTATTATTTGTTTGGCCTATGAGACTGCTGGACAGCAACCTCCTGAGAGAATCACTGCTCATTCCACAAGGGCTGTTTCTTCTTCCTGTGCATTTATAAATAAAGTTTCTGTGGAACAGATTTGCAAGGCTGCAACTTGGTCCTCTTTGCATAAAAGTTTTATAAATGTATTACGTTTGCCTCAGCTGGGGCTTCTTTTGGGATAAGGGTTCTTCAAGCGGTGGTGCCTTCTGTTTAGGTCTACCTGTCTTGTCCCTCCCTTATCATCTGTGTTCTCTAGCTTGGGTATCCATTACCCCTAGTAATTGATGATTACATGGACTTACCATATCTTAGGAAAGAAAACATAATTTATGCTTACCTGATAAATTTCTTTCTTTCCGGATATTGTGAGTCGATGGCCCACCCTTTATTTAGGACAGTTATTTTTTCTAAAACCTCAGGCACCTCTACACTTTTGTGTTATCTTCTTTTTCCATTTTTCCTTCAGCCGAATGACTGGGGATTATGGGTAATGGAAGTAACATATATAGCAGCTTTGCTGTAGTGCTCTTTGCCTCCTCCTTCTGGCCAGGAGTGATATTCTCACTAGTAATTGATGATTCCATGGACTCACCATATCCGGAAATAAATAAATGTATCAGGTAAGCATAAATTATGTTTTTGCTGCCCAAACCCTAATCTAAAAAATAAACCCACCCAAAAAACCCTTAAAAAACCTAACACTAACCCCCGACGATCCACTTACAGTTTTTAAAGTCCTGCTTGAACGATCTTCATCCAGGCGGGCTCTTCAATCTTCATCAAGACCGCAAAGTCCTCATCCAGCGGCGAGAAGTCTTCATCCAGACAGCCTCTTCTATCTTCATCCAGATGGTATCTTCTATCTTGATCCCGGCAGCGCAGAGTGGGTCCATCCTGAAGACATCCGGCGTGGGCATCCTCTTCATATGGTCGCCGCCGTAAACTGAATCTTCAATGCAAGGTATGCGATTCAAGATGGCATCCCTTGCATTTCTATTGGCTGAAAATTTTGAATCAGCCAATAGGAATTAGAGCTGCTAAAATCCTATTGGCTGTTCAAATCAGCCAATAGGATTTAAGCAGCTCTCATTCTATTGAATGATGAATTGGATGATGAACCCATACTAAGAGATAACTACTCGCCAGTTCCCCCACACACACAGCCCCCCCCCCCCAAGTTGGAATCCAAGGAATGATTCACCAGTCTGCAAACTTCACTTTACTCAAAGGAGTTCCTAGAAGAATCCCAAAAGAAGTGTAATATTTTGTGCCTTTGTTTACAATTTTCGATTTACTATAGCAATTAATATTGTTTTTTTCATATATTAGCTACTTTACGTGCTGTTCACAAAGATTTTGCATGGAAATAGGGCAACATAAATTGTGTATAAATTCAAATAATATGAGCAAAAAGCATTAACATGTTGAAAATATTAGAAAAATAATTATTGACTCTATGTGGTCGATTTATTAAATGTCGGACGGACATGATCCGCTGTAGTGGATCATGTCGGCCCGACATCGCTCAATCCCAACAGCATACGAACATTGCACTAGCATTTCTTATTAAATGCTTGTGCAATGCACCCCCTGCCCATTTGTGGCCAATCGACCGCTAGCAGAGGATGTCAATCATCCCGATCGTATCTGATTGTGGTGATTACGGTCCGCCACCTCAGAGGTGGCGGATGAGTTAAGGAGCAGCGGTCTTACGACCGCTGCTTCTTAACTCTTGTTTCCAGTGATCTGTAAACATCGGGGGTAGATTGCAGCATCCGCTGCTTGATAAATCTACCCCTATGCATAGACATGTTTGCAGAATATTATATAATAATGACAAAGTATGCATACAATTTGCATGATAAAAAAAAATAATTAGCAGTCAGCTGAAAATTATGTTTCATGATAATTTCTAACTGATGCACATAGTACTTTCATTAGAAATTCATTTATTCCTCAGCAGAAATCATTTACAACATTTTTTTCAAAGCCAGTCTTGACCTTTGAAGCAGCTTTTTATGTAAATCTATACATCCCAGAGGGATATCATATCTTCAAAAGTAATGGTCCAAGCAAGGCATCTATTATTTTTATTAATGAATAGAAAATTAACTAGACTCAAATTTAACTTAAGTGATAAACTGAAACCAATGTACACAAAATGTAGAGCAGTGATTCAGAATGAATTCATAATTAATGATGTGCCACAAAATGTAATCATAACCAAAGCTTGTGCAATCAAATTAAGAAAGTCAAAATGAGTCAAACAAAATGCAGATTCTTAATTATTTGGGATTAAGTAACAATATTTTTGTCTGCTTTACATCAGGTTTTAAAGGAGCGGAAATATTTCTGAGTTAATGAAGAACTAAATGGAAAATGAGTGGTTTAATAAGATAATGAATTATTAAAGTAGCAGTCAAGCAAATGTAGTGAAGGTCTTTTAACAGATTACAAGGAAGAACACTTAAGGGCAACAAGAGCAATTAGTGAAATATATTGTGGTCAAGGTCAAGAAAATGAAAAGTGATTTAAGCATTGTACAATACAAAAAAAATGTTTGTTTTTTTACAGAAGATAACCCATAACAATGTATTTATTTATTTAATATATTGAGATTTCTCTCATTTTTAATTATGTCCTAGTATATGCCGGCAATACATTACATATTGTACAAAATTGTTAAGTTTTTTAACATAAGACAAATGGTTGTAAAAGCTTCTCTGAGGTTGCTTTTGTTCAGAAACAGCAGACATGCATAGCATTGCCATTGGTTTTAGAGCAAATAGAAGGCCGCTAATTGCAGCTGCTTGCACCACACTTCTAAATTCCCAGCAGTGAAGGGGTTAATCAGTTAGATGGTATGGTTCATTTTGCTGTAGTGTAGAGATTATCCTCCCACCTGACACACCCACTCCCTGAGCCCTAAATTATCCCTCCTAAACACCTTTCTCCCCATCCCCCTCCCCCTCTACTGGCCAGCTCAATCTTAGGTACAGGCAGGAAGTCTGCCAGTATGCAGTTTAGGGCTTTTTAAAATATATATATATATATATATATTTCTTGATTTTTTTTATTTATTTCTGTAGTTTAGTGGTCCCTCCTCATCCTTCCACCTCCCTGATCCCCCTACAGCACATTTAGCATCCCCTTTACCACTGCTCACTGCCATTATTGTTACTAGCAGACTGTCTGCAAGTGACACATTAACTCTTTTTTTTGTTTACATTTTTATTTTTTATTCTGTAGTGTTGGGACTCCCCTCAATCCCCTTTATCTGTATCATAGGGCAACCCTCCCCCATCCAGCAGAGGTTTTTTTCCATAGTTTTAGACACCATCCCTCCCTCCCCCAGCCTAACATTATTTTGGCAGTGTAGGCAACCCTGTTGCTCCCTCCTCCCTCCTCCACTGGGCCGATTCACCTGTCTCTCTCTTTTCCTCACAATGCGCCCGCTCAGCACCAATGATGCTTGTTACAATGATGCTTGTTACAGCCTATAGTAAGGGAGTATGATCAGTGCTCCCTTACTAAAAAAAGTCAGATGCCTTCTACCCTCAGCTGCAGTCTCCACTGTCTAAGCTGACAATGGGGACCGCAGCATATGACAGAGTGTTGGAAGTAGGTACTACGTCAACACAGTACTCTGGGCAAAGTACAGTGTGACATAGTACCTAAGTCCAAATGGCACAAGGTATTAATAAAAATCAGATACTTGCCAAAAAACTTCCATTAATGTCAGAGTAATATTGCAATATAGAGAAATGCAGACACTGCAAGAGTGTAAAGTCCCTGCTCTGTATCATGCATGCTAACCCAAGCAATGTTACTTATCAGTGAATGAGAACTGCTTCTTTTACAGAGTGCAATAATACCAAGATGACAGAGATGCAAGCATGGAAGCAAGAACAATGTCATGATGAGTACTAACCATGCTATTGTAGTTGTGTCCAGCAATTTAATGTTCCTATAAATCAATAAGAGTTATAATCAAAGTTTTGAGAGGGAGGGGAGAATAAAATTTCCATTAGGCAAAAACTTAAACAGGAATTTTTAGGCTTTTGGTATTTACCTGACAAATTAAACTCTGGAGTTTACCTTTTTTAATATACATGTATTCCTTTGATTTACAGACCAGACCATTGCAATACAAGGATGTGTATATGAAATATCTATAAAGCATTTGTAATATTATGGGTACTGTTAGCATCATGCTCTGCTTTAGGTTGCTTGTGTTTTATAAGGTTTTTTTCCATTAGCTCTCTACATATAAAAACATTTTAGATAGAAACGGCAAATGGCAGCATTAAATGAACATTCTAAAGCATAAATATGTGTTTTAATTTGTTAGAACATGTTATTTTTGCATTAATGAAGTAATCTTAACTTTGTGTTGGTTGTCAGCAGAGGAGGAAGCATGAGATCAGTGGATGTGCTGTGGTTGGGGATGTGTGTCATGGGCATGGTTGGGTGGAGTCTGGGTGTGTAATTGAGGTAGCTGGGGCAGTCCTTGAATACCAGGACATTTATGCTGAGGGGGAAAGTTGCATATGGGTAGGGTGATCATATTGCCACCTTAAAACAGGACACTTATGGAAAAATACATATGTCAGGGCTGTTAAAAGAAATGTTTTGAATATTGTTCAATTATAAGAACCCTGACATATTATTATTATTATACTTTATTTATGAAGCACCAACATATTCTGCAGCGCTTTCCAAGGATACAATTCATTTAAATAAAACTTTTAATAGACAGGACAAAATTTACAAACAAATACAGGAGGAATTGAGGGCCCTATTCCCATGGGAATTTACAATCTAGAAGGGTAGGAGGATGAGAAACAGGTGAAGACTGCAAGATTGAGAAAGGTGTTAATACAGAGTTAGATGAGGGAAATGTTGTTAGGTAAGGGAAATTAATTTATTATTTAGTTGGGTGTTAGGCTTCTCTGAACAGAAAAGTCTTCAGAGAGCATTTAAAGGAAGAAATATTAGGGCAAAACCTGACATCACGAGGGAGCGTGTTCCAGAGGGTAGGTGCTGCACGACAGAAGTCCTGCAGTCTAGCATGAGAAGAGGTGAGAATTTTGAATTTAATTCTGCTGTGAATTAGTATGTATTTTTCACATGTGTCCTGTTTTAAAGCGGCAATATGGCCACCCTACATATGGGGTACATTCCAACCCATGCTTTGTCACTGTATTTTTTTTTCCTTACAGAAGAATATATAAGGAAATAAATGGATCTTCTGTGAGTCTGCTTCTCTGTAACTTCTGCATGTCTTTTGTCTCTAGTGAGTGGTGCAAACTGAATATGCTTGTATAAAATATAATTGGATAAACCCAGATTTTCAAAAATACAGAAATGAAAATGTGTGTTTTTTTAAAGTTATTTAATTTGTTTTCTGTTTTCTGATCATATCTAGAGTAGCAATTACAAATAAATTCACACGAGTTGTGTGTTATGAGTGAAAAAGCATCGCTATGGCTCTTTTTCACTACCGCTGCTATTACGAGTCTTGTAGGTACCGCACACTTTTTTGGCCGTCACGCAACATAACTACCGCACTTTTTAAAAAGTACTTTTTCAATGGGACTTCCATAGCGCCAGTATTACAAGTTTGCCTGTCCTGCCAAAAAGTGAGCGGTACAGCCTATAACTACAAGATCTGTACCGCCACCTAAAAATGTCAGTAGTTATGGGTTTTATGCTACAAAGCTGTACCATAAAACTCATAACTAAAGTGTTACAAGGTACACTAACACCCAAAAACTACCTATTAACCCCTAAACTGAGGCCCTCCCGCATCGCAAGCACTAAAATAAAATTATTAACCCCTAATCTGCCGCTCCGGACATCGCCGCCACTATAATAAACATATTAACCCCTAAACCTCCGCACTCCCGCATCGCAAACACTAGTTAAATATTATTAACCCCTAATCTGCTGCCCAAATGTCGTTGCCAGCTACATACACTTATTAAACCCTAACATCACCACAACCTACATTACTGTTATTAACCCCTAATCTGCTGCCCCCAAAATCGTTGCCACCTAACTACACTTATTAGTTACAAACAACCCCCCAACAGTAAAACCCACCAACCCACACAACCACCCCCCAAATAAAAATCTACCTAAAAAACCTAAGCTCCCCATTGCCCTGATACGGGCATTTGGATGGGCATTGCCCTTAAAAGGGCATTTAGCTCTTTTACGGTGCCCAAAGTCCCTAATCTAAAAATAAAACCCACCCAATAAACCCTTAAAAAAACCTAAGCCCCGAAGATCCACTTACAGTTTTTGAAGACCGGATATCATCCTCATCCAGCCGGGAGAAGTCTTCATCCAAGCGGCAAGAAGTCTATATCCAGATGGCATCTTCTATCTTCATCCTTCAGACGCGGAGCAGCTCCATCTTCAAGACATCCGGCACGGAGCATCCTCTTCTTTCGCTGGCTATTGAAGAATGAAGTTTCCTTTAAATGACATCATCCAAAATGGCGTCCCTTGAATTCCGATTGGCTGATAGAATTTTATCAGCCAATCAGAATTAAAGAGTAAAAAATTATGCAATCAGCCAATAGGATTGAACTTTAATCCTATTGGCTGATCCAGAGTAATTGGGCTGTTGAGAGATAGCACGCAGTGTTTAGCTGAATATTATAATACCCGTGAGACACCCCTACTGGATCAGCTCACTGTATGAACTGTGCATTTTGCGACTTCAGGTAGCCTCAATTCACAGGTCCTTGAGGCCCAATACCCTAAGCCACGTTCAGCTACTAAAACACATTCCCACCTAAGTAGAAACTTAGCTGATTTCAGTTGAAGTTCTGTCAGCTATAGTGGGAGGTAACGTGACCGGTGTGCATGGTCTAATTACAAAGACATAAAATCATAAAACTACCTACATAGCCTCTTGGGAAATTGGATTCCCCACCAGGGTTGTTGGTTTGCTAGATTGCCTGACTCTGGCCTACGCAAGGGACCTGTAAGATTTTCTCTTGCTTAATCCTTTTTCCACCACATTTTTTTAATTGAAGAAAACATGATGTGCTAAGAGACTGCTGCACCCTTCCCTACCGGTGTGATATAACTGTGGTCACCCAGAGTAGCTTACTCCTGACTAGATCCGCATATCTGCCTAGAGATAACTGCTTCCAGAATCTGCACTACACCTGGTATTATGTCGCAACAAGCGAAAAAGAAGCAGAAAGGTAACCAAACCTCCAAGCATACAGTCCGGGATCACTTTCCGCCCATAAGAGACCCCAACCACGGTCTTTCTGATGATGATAGATCATTATCCCCGGCTCCCTCAGAGGAGAGGTCTAATATGAGATACTCTCCGCCTTCACGTTCACAAGATGAAGTGATTAACATAGACTCTATGGGGCCCATTTATCAAAGGTCTTGCGGACCTGATCCGACAGTGCGGATCAGGTCTGCAAGACCTCGCTGAATGTGGAGAGCAATACGCTCTCCATATTCAGCATTGCACCAGCAGCTCACAAGAGCTGCTGGTGCAACGCCGCCCCCTGCAGACTCGCGGCCAATGTGCCGCCAGCAGGGGGGTGTCAATCAACCCGATCGCACTCGATCCGGTTGATTTCCAGCGATTCCTGTCTGCCTCATCAGAGCAGGTGGACAGGGTTATGGAGCAGCGGTCTTTAGACCGCTGCTTCATAACTGGTTTTTCTGGTGAGCCTGAAGACTCGCCAGAAACACGGGCCCACAAGCTCTGTTCGGAGCTTGAAACAGCTCCTGGATAGACAAAGCCAATCCTTTGCAAAAAGATTCGACAAGTTAGAGAGGTCTTTTGATGTTTTACGTAAGGACATTACATAGAGCATAAGCAGGAGGAACTTCTGGTCGATCACACAAACTGGGTTAGTTATACCCAGAACCTTGCTGATCAAGTATCTTCTCTGGAAGCAAAGCTGGCTGATCTTGAGGACCGAACTCAGTGGAATAATGTCAGAATTAGAGGAATTCCCGATTCTGTTGGCCCTCAGGAGTTGGAGAAGTATGCACAAGCATTGTTCTGAGCTGTCCTAGGACCTACTGGAGAAGTCGATGCAAGAATCGACAGAATCCACAGAGCGGCTAGGCCCAAAAACCTCCCTATGGACAAACCCTGAGACACAATAGCTCGGCTGCATTACTTTACTTAGAAGGAAAAGATCATGAGAGCAACACTGAGGTAGCCCCAGCTTTCAGATCAGTTCAAAGATGTTGCACTATACCCGGATTTGTCCTCATATACGCTGCAGCAAAGGAGATCTTTTAATGATGTCACTAAAACACTAAGAGTTACTGAACTTACCAGCACACTGCCCTCTCCCCAAGACAAGCTCAGGACCTGCTGAGGGGATGGCATCTTCCAACTGGCGAGGAAGCTGAAGACCTGAACAGACCACCAAGAGTGGGGCCTCCGTTGAGGGCAGGGGCCCCAGACTGGAATCCAAATAGGCAAGACCCTGCCCGCTGAGACCCTCTCCCTCTTTATGGGAGGACATTAAGTGTTGGCCCTATGAGGGCTCCGACCTGATGTTACCACATTCTCATGACTCTCTACATATGGACTAAGACTGTTAGAAGATCTTTAAAGGCATCAGAGGAGTGGTAAAGTAAACCAAGGACAGTTATCCTGTTAAATGTTTAATCTTCCTATATGTTTGCACTTAAGTTTGTGTTTTTTTTTGGGGGGGTTTGTTTAGAAAAAAGTATTAATTACTGCATTTTGTAACTTACATATTGATAAGACATGGTTCCACACATTCACATAGATAGAGTATTCTTCCCCTAAATCTATGCTTTTTTCTTTTATATTCTAGGGGGCAGTTGCTATTGATAAATGCTACATGTTATTTGTCTGACTCACTTGATTACCCTAGTATAAGATTGCCTCTTGTTTTTTCACAACCCCTACTTCTAAGTCAGGCTACTTCATATGGGCTTCTACACACACTCTAGAGTGGGGCTACGCCCTTTAGTTAAGGGGATTGTTTAGGAACTCTACACTAACAACTGGAACACTCAGTCTAGGTTTTTTTAGACAATATCTACTTCCTTAGCCCCAACATGGAGGTGTCTCTTAATTGAGAGTCTGCCTTTTTCCTCTAGTTACATATTTTTTTTTAGGGAAGACTGAGTCACTGAGAGAAGCTTAGGGGAGTATTGCTGACCATCATAAGTGGAGTGTAGTCATAGCCATAGTCACTGGGATGCCTCCCCATGGCATCTAATCGTAGACTAAACTCCCTCTTTTTCCTTTTCATGTATGTAAGAAGGGTAAAAGTGAATGTAATAAGTTTAATATGCTCAACCTGCATGTCTGTTTGTTTTTTCTTTTTCAGTAAGCAATGATTGTACTGTATAATGTAACTCTTTTTTCTCTCTCCTTTTCTTTCTTCCACCTGCTTTCTCTCCTACCCTCCCTCTGGCCCCTCCCTCCCTCCCTCCCTCTCTCCCTCCCCCCGGACAAAATGAGGATTGGCATGCTCAATGTAAGGGCCTTAACTCTCCTACCAAATGGAGTCTACTCCTTAAATTTCTTAAAACTCAACGCCTGGACATAGCGTTTCTTCAGGACACCCATTGGTTGGAGACCAGGGCGGCCATGTTCAGACCTAAAGACTACCCCATATGTGTCTCTGTAACATTCCATAAAAAGGCTAGAGGAGTCTCCATACTGATAGGTAGACACATCTCCTATGAGCATGTTTATCAGGAATCTGACCCCTTGGGTACATAATTAATGTCTGCCATTTAGATAATGTATTGTGCACTTTGGTAGCCCTGTACTCACCCAATGTTAAGTAAGATGCACCAACTTAAACAGGACCATGTGTTTATAGGCGGGGACTGCAACCTGGTCTGGGACCCAAGTAGGGATAGAAGATCTCGCAAAAAACATTCCTCCTCCCAGGGAGAGGAACATTACTCCCAACATTTCAGAAATTTTATTTCCCAGTATTTATTCCTAGATGTCTGGAGGGCGTTGCACCCCGATGTAAATGATTACACTTGCTACTCAGCCTCTTTTAAGTCCTTCTCCAGGCTAGATTACTTCTTTTGCTACTCCTGGACTCTGAAGAAAGCGTTAGGAGAGACGATTGTGCCATGTGTATGGTCTGACCATGGTTGTTCTAGAAGTAGCTTTCTCGCTGACGGGTAGCACGGGGTGCTCCTGGAGACTACCCAAATACTTAGTCTTGGACGCATTTATTCCTTCTTGGGTGCAAGAAATAGAGGACTTCCTCTGAGTGAATGAGTCCGAGAATGTTTCTGCTTTTACTTTATGGGCAACGCTTAAGGCTTATATGCGAGGCCTATTTATACAGAAGGATAGTGAGAAAAAAAATCCAGAGGAGCCCCCCTGGCCCAATTATACTATGACTACACTACCTTGAGGGGGCAGCTGAGGGAAACAAGGTTGAGTTCTCTGTTTAGTAAAGTTCAATCTATTAAGAAACAAATCTAAAACTATGAACTGGAACGGACCCAACAAAATTTTTATCTCTTGAAGCAGAGGTACTATCACAGAGGCAACAGAGCCAACAGACCCTTTTAATCAAGATAGCATACATTACAAAAGGTGGACATAGATGACATTTCCCAAGTGATATAGGTGAAGCCTTTGTTGATTACTATAGTCAATTATATCAGATTTCAGAGGACCCTCTGTCTCATTATGCCCCAAAATCCGCAATCTCTGATTTTTTAGCTACACTCCAGCTACCGCAGGTCCCTGAAGACTTTGCAGATTCCCTAGCGGCTCCTATTTCTATTGAGGAAAATAACGTGACTATAAAATGCCTTAAACTCCATAGGTCTTCGGGCCCTGATGGCTTCGATGCTCTATTCTATAAAAAAATTGCAATCCTGCTCTGCCCTCTCTAGCTTAGGGTATTTAGTGTGGCCGTGGACACCTGCGGTTTTCCCAGAGACTTTCTTGAAGCATCCATCATTACAATACCTAAACCAGGGAAGGACCCCTCACTGTGCGAGAGTTACCAACCAATCTCCCTTATTAATGGGGACGTGAAGATTTACGCTAAGAATAGGGTCCTACCATCTCTGATCCATCCTGACCAGGTGGGGTTCACCCCTGGATGCTTGGGATCGGACAACACGAGGATGCTTTTAAACATCTTCTTTGAGGTGGCTTCGCTTGGGATCCCACTGGTTACCCTGTCATTGGATGCGGAAAAAGCGGTCAACAGGGTCCAGTGGGATTACATGACAGAGGTATTATGTGTTTTCCATTTCCCTGCCAAATTTGTGATGGCGGTAATGGCGCTGTACTCGGGTCCCTCGGTTAGAGTAAGAGGGTTGGGGTTTGTTTCTAGGGCCTTTGCTATAAAGAATGGCACGAGACAGGGGTGCCCCTTGTCACCTCTTCTCTTTGCCCTGATGGTGGAGCCTCTGGGGATCAGGCTTTGAACGACCCGCATATTCAGAGCCTGGTGCTTTATGACACCCCGCACACTTTAGCACTTTTCTCGGATGACTTAACAGTGTTCTTATCAGAGGATTTGCTCCCGGAACTGTTTAAAATTCTGGCTGAGTTTGCGGACTTATCGTATTATAAACTTAACTATAATAATACAGAAGAATTTGCTCTGGGGTTGGTCACCACCATATTGGATAATCTGAGGAAACTATACCCATTTAAGTGGTCCATGGATGGCCTAAAACATTTAGGAATAATACTTTCTCATGATCCCAAGATAATCATAACTAAAAACTATGAGTCACTCCTTCAAGACCTTAGGCAGACGACTAAGAGATTGTCAGCTTCAGAGGTTTCGTGGACAGGTAGGGTGATGGCCCTAAAGATGCTGTTACTCCCTAGATTGACTTATCTCTTCAGGTGTCTTCCTGTGGCTGTCCCTGCCTACCTTCTTAATCATTTCCAGTCAGTCTTCACTAAATTTATCTGGAAGGGGCGACCTCCGAGGCTATCTCTCCCTCAATTACAAAAGTCCAAGAAATGTGGTGGCATCTCGGTTCCTAATATTATTCATTATTATAGGGCAGCCATGCTCTAACATATAGCAGCTTGGGGGGTTCGGACATGTACTTCACGTTGGTTCCAGATAGAGCAGGCTTCATTGTCAGCTGGAGTTGATCTGGCTGACCTGATCTAGATCCCGGATCATGCTGATATCATCAAAGGAATTCATGGCCGCATAATAAAGACTTGTTTACGATGTTGGAGGGAGCTTTTCTCTCATAAAACGGTTGCACCACACCCCTCACCAATCCATTCAATTAAGGCATTAATGCGGTGCCTTCCCGATTCGAGACCTAGGAGGTGGGATACTTTGGGGATCAAGCAGGTTTCGGACCTCTACACGGGTGACACCCTTATGCTACTGCCTCATGATTACCCACTAGAAGACTTTCCTAGGGACCTACAATTTGAGTATCTTAGGTTAACGTCGCTTCTCCTGTCCTGGGGTTTTCCATGGTCAGGCACCCGCTCTCTTACTCAATGGGAAAGAAGTTGGATGGCGGGCAGATCTCTTCGGGGCACCCTTTCGTTCCACTATAAGCTTTTACTCAACTCCCCACATTTTGTCAAAACACCTTCCACAAGGGACTGGGAGAGGGATCTGGGAGTAGTGTATCAAGACGGGGTCTGGCAGCGTGCTCTCCAGGGCGTCAACACTGCAGTCCGCTGCTCTAATCTGTTTGAACTATACATTCAAATATACTTAGATGGCATTGGGTCCCGACCAGGTTGCATAGAATCTTTCCTTTAAGATCGGCGGAGTGTTGGAGGGGATGTGCACAGAGAGGCACTCACCTACATGTCTGGTGGGATTGCCCTAAGCTAGGGAGCTTCTGGGCCCAGGTGACAGACTTGTTAATCCATTTGAACCTACATGTCTGGTGAAGCGACTCACGGGGGACACAGCACTCTTCCACCTGAGATTACAGGAACTTCCAAAGCCGGCAATAACACTGTGTGTTATCATCCTCCTGGCTGCTAAGCTAGTGATAGCTAGACAATGAGCTAGAGACTCCCTTTTAACACTGACACCAGTACTAGAAACCCTTGACTATATATAGAAAATGGAAGAATACTCACTTAGAGTTGAGGGACGCTACAATCTCTACTGTTCCGTCTGGTACATATGGGACGAGTACCGGAGAAGCAGCTTACATCCTGACTTGACTGTTTAAACTAAGTGAATAGCGAGATGATGTTCTATGCCAAGGTGAGGCTAATGGTGGACAGGCTCCTGTTCCCCTCCTTGACCTCCAACAGACCATCCCTTTCACTCTCCCTATCCAGTCATACCATTGCCTATCTCTCTTCCCCTCCCCTCCCAATTTTTTTTCTCTCTTCTCTTCCCTCTCCTTCTAAAGGTGCCAGGGTCTAGTCATGATCCTTCTGAAGTTTTTCGGGTTCTCTTTTCAAACACACTATAATGTTTGTATTTCATATATCTCACTGTTATATATTTTATTATGATTGCTGTTCTCAACCTAATGCTAGTATAGCTGTTCATGCCTAAACATGAGAAAAACTAAGCATACTGCTTCCCTAACTCTGTATTTGTTGTAATTGACTCTTCGAGATATTAATGGTGTGCCTTCAGCTGTACCTCAGGTTTCAGGTCCCTTGGGTGGATCTCTCTAGTATTCAGGATACTGTGAAGTTATAGCAATAAAATTGAGGTGGTATAATGAAGGGCAATATTTCGAATTAGTTATGCAGGAACCGACTTTATTAATACTTGTTGTATTGAACTGTGTATCCAATTTTTCTTGCTTCATTGTAACTGTGATGATACCATTAAATGTGCGAGTGTTTTGTGATTGTTTTGACTACCTCAATAAAAAATAAAAAATAAATAAAATAGTGAATTTGAATGCTGCAATGTGGCATATAGGTGCAGCCACCAATCACTAGCTAGCTCCCCGCAGTGCATTGCTGCTCCAAATCCTATCAAGGTATGCTTTTCAACAAAGGATTCAAATTGAACAAAACAAACTATAGAGCAGATGTAAAATGGAATTATTTTTTTTTATTGTATGTTTTATCTGAATTGAGTAAAAGTTTAATTTTGACATTAATGTCTGTTTAATCGAAGTTGTGAATTACATATTAAGAATTTATTAATATGCACTGGTACTTATAAAACACGTGTGACAGTATAACCCTTATACAGGAGGAGTTTCTTATACTCCCAGACCAGTTTTAACACCATGTGACCCTTCTGATTCCATTAAAGAAAAACAACATAAGATCTCACATAGGCACAGTTTTAGGGACAAAAGAAGATAAAAAAGAAGAAAAAAAATGTAATATATAGACATGTGCATTTGAAACGAAAATACAGATATTTGTTTCTTTTTCACAAAATGAATATCCGAATGATTGCACAAACTAATTTAAAGAAAATTAATATATACCAACAAAATTTGTTAGTGTATATTAATTTCCTTTAAATTAGCTTTAAAAGGTAAAATACTTACCTATAGCATGCTGGGAGAAGATCCTTTAGCGCAGGCTCTAGAATCTACCGCTTTACAGACACGATGATCTAAAGGTCTCTGGGCTGGCAAGATTATTAAAGAATGCACGCCAATCATTCTATTTCCTTGAAAACAGGGTTTGTCGCTAAGGGGCGTATACTGCATTTTCATATGGAAAGGAGATGAATATATTACAAAAGTGCACAACGAAAATTGTAATTTTGAAAATCTTGTATGCGAATAATTGAACCATTCACACAGAAATACACAGGAAAAAATTGTATTGTTAACATGTATCAAAATTCATAACAAAATTGTTCACTGAAAATCTTACTTTATCAAAACAGAAAACTTATATGTAAATTACATAGGAATAAATTGTATTAAATATGCACAGCGTAAATCATAATTTAAGTACACTGAATGTGCAAAAAACATAGGGCATATTTATCAATGTGCGAACAGACATGATACGAAGTAGCGCATCATGTCCACCGCACATCGATAAATGCCGAAAGCATACGCTGTTTGCTTTTATCATTGCACCAGCAGTTCTTGTAAACTGCTGGTGCAATGCCGCCCCCAAAGATTTGCGGCCAATCGGCCGCTAGCAGGGGGTGTCAATCAACCTGTTCGTATTCGATCTGGTTGATTTCTGTCCGGGGCCTTAGAGCAGGCGGACAAGTTATGGAGCAGTAGTCTTTAGACCGCTGATTTATAACTGAAGGCTCGCCGGAAACAAGGGGCATCAAGCTCCAAACGGAGCTTATTAAATATGCCCTATGTAAATTTTTACACTAAGTACAAAATAGAAAGCATAATTGTTTTTTTTGTAAAATGGGCTGAACCTGGGCGTTCCATGGGCATATATGAAATTGTCTCCCTAATCCCAGTGTAAATCCGTAAAGATTTTCCCACTACAGATCTCACAGTTTTATCTCACAAACTAAATTTTCTTTAACAAATGTAAATGTTACCAAATTTTCAGTATTTGATTAGCTTTAAAGGGACATGAAAGCCAAATTTTTTTCTTTCGGGATTTAGAAAGAGCATGTCATTTTAAACAACTTTCTAATTTACTTCTATTATCTAATTTGCTTCCTTCTCTTGATATCACTTGCTGAAAAGCATATCTAGATATGCTCAGTAGCTGCTGATTGGTTGCTGCACCTAGAGGTTTTGTGTGATTGGCTCACACATGTGCATTGCTATTTCTACAACAAAAGATATCTAAAGAATTGAGCAAATTAGATAAAAGAAGTAAATTGGAAAGTTGTTTAAAATTGCATGCCGTATCTGAATCATGAAAGTTTAATTTTGACTAGACTGTCCCTTTAAACTAAGCAAATACCAAACAATGCATCAAACGAATGTTCTAAAAACTTACGTTTTAAAAAAAATCGTTACGGATGATTTCTCTGAAACAAATGATTCACTGCTGCACAAGACTAATAAAAATGTCGTCCCTACCTCTCTCATCCCACAAGAAACACACACATTATTGACTGAGAATGAAAGTAGATGAGCAAAACTGTCCTGTACAAAAATAATAATTATATTTACCTGTTACCCTTATATGAGGGTGCAACTCAAAAACCAAAGACTACAAAGTTAGTGATGTAGAGATGACTGGCAATATTCAACAAGTTACAAAGCTTGACCCATAAGCTGGAAGGATTGGGGTGACTGGAGATGGCTTGTAGTATTTTTCCCCAATGATTGCTTAAAGGGACATAAACCCAAACATTTTCTCTCATGATTTAGGTAGAACATACAATTTTAAACAACTTTCCAGTTCACTTCTATGTATCAAATTTGCTTCATTCTCATGGTATCATTTGTTTAAGGAGCAGCAATGCACTACTGGTTTCTAACTGAACATATGGGTGAGCCAATGACAATCGGTATGTGTGTGTGTATATATATATATATATATATATATATATACACGTATATATATATATATATATATATATATATATATATACATGTATAAAAGCAGCCACCAATCAGCTTCTAGAACTTAGGTTATTTGCTGCTCCTGAGTTACCTAGATAAACCTTTAAGCAACGAATAACAAGAGAAGGAAGCAAATTAAATAATATAAGTAAATTGTAAAGTTGTTTAAAACTGTATGTTCTATCTAAATCATGAATGTACTATTATGACTTTACTGTCCCTTTAAGATCGTTGCATGAGTTTATTTACTGGTTGCCGTTTAATAATCACAACCATAATAATCATACACAAGGTTGCTTCCAAGAGTTTCCCTGGACTGCTCAGTCTTTAATTTGACAATGCTTATTTGCTGATTTACTAATGGATTTTCCAATACTATAATCTGGACTGAAATAATTTGATGAATTAAAGGAATCAATTTGCTGTGTGGGTTTGGAGCACATTTAATGTGTTGTGTATGGTTTTATTCAATTAATTTGTGAAATTTTAAGCATTAATTTTCAGGACATTTAAATCTTCCATTGGATAGTTCTTTGGATCTTTTAGGAGGATCTATGTAATTCTTACAAATATATCTAATATAGAACATGGAGCCATGGAGAAAATTGTTATTTAAAGGAACAGTAAAGTCCAAATTAAATCTTAATGATTTAGATAGTGTGTGAAATTTTAAACAACTTTACAGTTTACTTCTATTTTAAAATGTTATTTGTTCTCTTGGTATTCTATGTTGAAAGAGTAAGCCTAGGTAAGCTGACAGGAGCTTAGGAGCATACACATATCTTTATCATTCTATGGCAGCAGTATTTACATGAATGTATAAAATAACTTGAAACATTGTTGCAAATACTAATGCCAGGTGGGTAAAGACATGTCCACACTCCTGAACTTACTTAGGATTACTCTTTAACAAAGGACAACTAGGACAAATTGACAATAGACGTAAAATGGAAAGTTGTTTAAAATGTAATTCTCAATGCAATCCACTTGTTTAATTTTGATTTTACTGTCTCTTTAAGTTCATCTTATTTATTTGATCAAAAACATTAGAGCAATGAGATCTCAAAAGCTTATGTTATTAATCTTTATTTAAGGCAATGGTTTACTCATTGGGCCCCATTTATGAAGTGGAGTGGACCTGAAAAACTAGATAAGTAGCTGTGGTCTTAACACTGCTTCTACTTAGCCTCTCTGACACCAGGGTGGTAGAGTTAAATCATCCTGGTCAGGAATGACTGAGATGATTGACAAGCTCTGCTCTTGCTCAAGTGGGGACATAGACTCTTTGGTTAGTTAATGCCTGACCTAAATTAGAAACCCAAGATTGTTGGAGTGGAAATCGTGAAGAATATTAAACAGTTGAAAGAAACAAATATACTCAGAAAATGCTATTTTCAAATTGGTTATCCAAGATTATTGTTGCAAAGATAAACAAAAAAACATTGTTGAAACAACAACATTTTCCAGAACCTACCATACTTAAATCAAATTCAGTATTTCAGATTTTAGTATATATATATATATATATATATATATATATATATATATATATATATATATATATATATACAGGGAGTGCAGAATTATTAGGCAAATGAGTATTTTGACCACATCATCCTCTTTATGCATGTTGTCTTACTCCAAGCTGTATAGGCTCGAAAGCCTACTACCAATTAAGCATATTAGGTGATGTGCATCTCTGTAATGAGAAGGGGTGTGGTCTAATGACATCAACACCCTATATCAGGTGTGCATAATTATTAGGCAACTTCCTTTCCTTTGGCAAAATGGGTCAAAAGAAGGACTTGACAGGCTCAGAAAAGTCAAAATAGTGAGATATCTTGCAGAGGGATGCAGCACTCTTAAAATTGCAAAGCTTCTGAAGCGTGATCATCGAACAATCAAGCGTTTCATTCAAAATAGTCAACAGGGTCGCAAGAAGCATGTGGAAAAACCAAGGCGAAAAATAACTGCCCATGAACTGAGAAAAGTCAAGCGTGCAGCTGCCAAGATGCCACTTGCCACCAGTTTGGCCATATTTCAGAGCTGCAACATCACTAGAGTGCCCAAAAGCACAAGGTGTGCAATACTCAGAGACATGGCCAAGGTAAGAAAGGCTGAAAGACGACCACCACTGAACAAGACACACAAGCTGAAACGTCAAGACTGGGCCAAGAAATATCTCAAGACTGATTTTTCTAAGGTTTTATGGACTGATGAAATGAGAGTGAGTCTTGATGGGCCAGATGGATGGGCCCGTGGCTGGATTGGTAAAGGGCAGAGAGCTCCAGTCCGACTCAGACGCCAGCAAGGTGGAGGTGGAGTACTGGTTTGGGCTGGTATCATCAAAGATGAGCTTGTGGGGCCTTTTCGGGTTGAGGTTGGAGTCAAGCTCAACTCCCAGTCCTACTGCCAGTTTCTGGAAGACACCTTCTTCAAGCAGTGGTACAGGAAGAAGTCTGCATCCTTCAAGAAAAACATGATTTTCATGCAGGACAATGCTCCATCACACGCGTCCAAGTACTCCACAGCGTGGCTGGCAAGAAAGGGTATAAAAGAAGAAAATCTAATGACATGGCCTCCTTGTTCACCTGATCTGAACCCCATTGAAAACCTGTGGTCCATCATCAAATGTGAGATTTACAAGGAGGGAAAACAGTACACCTCTCTGAACAGTGTCTGGGAGGCTGTGGTTGCTGCTGCACGCAATGTTGATGGTGAACAGATCAAAACACTGACAGAATCCATGGATGGCAGGCTTCTGAGTGTCCTTGCAAAGAAAGGTGGCTATATTGGTCACTGATTTGTATTTGTTTTGTTTTTGAATGTCAGAAATGTATATTTGTGAATGTTGAGATGTTATATTGGTTTCACTGGTAAAAATAAATAATTGAAATGGGTATATATTTGTTTTTTGTTAAGTTGCCTAATAATTATGCACAGTAATAGTCCCCTGCACACACAGATATCCCCCTAAAATAGCTAAAACTAAAAACAAACTAAAAACTACTTCCAAAAATATTCAGCTTTGATATTAATGAGTTTTTTGGGTTCATTGAGAACATGGTTGTTGTTCAATAATAAAATTAATCCTCAAAAATACAACTTGCCTAATAATTCTGCACTCCCTGTATATATATATATATATATATATATATATATATATATATATATATATATATATATATATATATATATATATATATATATATATATATATATATATATGATTAAATTATATATTTTAGAGAATAAATAAGCCAAACACATTTTCCTTATTTAGCCTTCCCTTTGATATTGATTATTTCATGTTACATAAAAAATAATTTATTCAGTCATCACATTTTAATGAGGTTTTCTAATTGCAACTAAAGTGTTTGAAAAAAACCTGAGATAAATCAATATTTTTGAACTTTTTTTTTTTAGAGTTCTTATGAACCTTAGGTTATTCTCTACAATTAACTTTACTATCAAACTAATGCATCAAATAAAATGGCATCTTTAATTACTGTATTGAACTACATTTTCATTTCAAAGAAAAATTACAATCCTTATATCTTCCACTGAAAACCAGAAATGCACTGCTTTAAAATGTTTACAAGGATTAAGATTTTATTTTAAATTTTAATAACGGGTCATTTATTATACAAAATGAGTTTGAATTAAACCCTTGCAGCGTTTTTGTGACAATAAAAGAACATGTTCAATTTTTAAAGTGGCAATTATAAAACAGCGATTGTAAAACGTATCTTAATTTTCTCCACAGGATTCTTACTAATTTAGCTGTCATTTATTTTAGAATTGGAGTATCAGTGAAGGAATAAAGATTCATCCCACATTAATAATCATGCTGAAGAGCCAATATCAAATGTAATGTATTTCTTTTTTTTAATCTTTTTTATTTTATTTAACTGGGAATAAGTATTTTTTGGATGTTTGCTATTCCATGTGTTTTATTTACTGCACAGCATCAATTTAGTGTATTCTGCTACGATCTCTTTTCATGGCATTAACAGTTAGGCCGATGTAGCAATTTCATAAAAAACAAATGTTCTATTTAGAAACATACACCTAGATTACGAGTTTTGCGTTAGAGGCTATGCGGTGCTAACGAGCAGTTTTCCCTCACCGCTCACTTACATACAGTGCTGGTATTATGAGTTTTCAGAAACCCGTTGTTAAAAGACAAGAGGTGAGTGTTGAGCAAAATTTTGCTCATTAAAGCACTCCAATACCAGCGCTGCTTAAGTCAGCGGTGAGCTGGTCGTACGTGCTCGTGCACGATTTCCCCATAGGAATCAACGGGGAAAGCCAGCTGCAAAAAGTCTAACACCTGCAAAAAAGCAGCGTAAAACTCAGTAACGCAGCCCCATTGATTCCTATGGGGAAATAAAAGTTATGTCTACACCCTAACATGAACCCCGAGTCTAAACACCCCTAATCTTACACTTATTAACCCCTAATCTGCCGCCCCCGACATCGCCAACACCTACATTATATTATTAACCCCTAATCTGCCGCTCCGGACACCGCTGCCGCCTACATTATAGTTATGAACCCCTAATCTGCTGCACCCAACATCGCCGACACCTACATTATATTTATTAACCCCTAATCTGCAGCCCCCAATGTCGCTGCAACCTACCTATACTTTTTAACCCCTAATCTGCCACCCCCAACGTCACCGCCACGTTAATAAACATATTAACCCCTAAACCGCCGCACTCCCGCCCCACAAACATTAGTTAAATATTATTAACCCCTAATCTGCTGGCCCTAACATCGCTGCCACCTACCTACATTTATTAACTCCGAGTCCTAATCTTCCGCCCCCAACGTCGCTGACACTATATTAAAGTTATTAACCCCTTAACCTAAGTCTAACCCTAAACCTAAAAGGTTTTATTTTTATTTTACAGGCAAGTTTGTATTTATTTTAACTAGGTAGAATAGTTATTAAATATTAATTAACTATTTAATTGGTAGAAAAAGAAAGAAAGCGCCTCATGGTGTGGATAACTCTGAACAGTTGTATGGCACAATGACGGTTAGCATGTGAAATAATACTCACAAGGAAATTAGCACTCTTGTTGAAAGAAGTGCGAACGAGCAGGCTGACGTTTACAGCAGTCAGTACGCTGAGGTAGGAGTAATTTGATCTTTCTAGGCTCCAGCTGTCAGCTCTCCACAGTCGACGATCAGGAGTCCCTCTGTCTGCAAATGGTAAGAGCAGATTGCTTCTGGTAGATACGGTAAACACCGTTCAGGCTGCAAGCAGTTTAGGGAGGAGGCTACTGGTGGAATATCAGCAACATTATCGACAACATTAGAGAAAAAGCTGGAAACAAATTGCTGCAATAGTGTCCAGATAAAATCAAATAATATTTATTTGAGCTTAAAACGCGTTTCTCGGCCGTAAGCTCCTGGCCGTTTCATCGAGTTAAATTAATTAAATTAATCAGCCAATCAGAATAAAGGTAGGAAAAATCATATTGGCTGATGCAATCAGCCAATTGGATTGAGCTTGCATTCTATTGGCTGATTGGAACAGCCAATAGAATGCGAGCTCAATCCTATTGGCTGATCCAATCAGCCAATAGGATTTTTCCTACCATAATTTCGATTGGCTGATAGAATCCTATCAGCCAATCGGAATTCAAGGGACGCCATCTTAGATGATGTCATTTAAAGGAACCTTCATTCTTCGTTAGGATGTCGTTTGAAGAGGATGGCTCCGCGTCGGCTGGATTGAAGATGGACCCACTCCGGAAGGATGAAGATAGAAGATGCCGCTTGGATGAAGCCTTCTGACGTCTGGAGGACCTCTTCTGCCCTGATCGGATGAAGACTTCTGCCGTATGGAGGACCACTAGTGCCCGGCTGGGTGAAGACGGCTCAAGGTAGGGAGATCTTCAGGGGGTTAGTGATTTTTTAAGGGGGATTGGGTGGGTTTTAGAGTAGGGGTGTGTGGGTGGTGGGTTTTAATGTTGGGTGGATATTGTATTTTTCTTTAACAGGTAAAAGAGCTGATTACTTTGGGACAATGCCCCGCAAAAGGGTTATTTGTAATGTAGTATAGGGTAGGGAAATTTTATTATTTTGGGGGGCTTTTTTATTTTATTAGGGGGATTAGATTAGGTGTAATTAGTTTAAAATTCTTGTAATTCTTTTTTTATTTTCTGTAATTTAGTGGGTTTTTTTCGTAATTTAGTTTATTGAATTTAATTGTAATTAATTGTAGGTAGTTTAGGTAATTTATTTAATGATAGTGTAGTGTTAGGTGTAATTGTAACTTAGGTTAGGATTTATTTTACAGGTAATTTTGTACTTATGGGGGGCTCGGTTTAGGGGTTAATAGGTAGTTTATGGGTGTTAGTGTACTTTGTAGCACTTTAGTTAAGAGATTTATGTTCCGGCGTTAGCTCATAAAACTCTTAACTACTGACTTTTAAATGCGGTAGAAGTCTTGACAGGAGAGGGTCTACCGCTCACTTCTTCCAAGACTCGTAATACCAGCATTAGGCAAATCCCATTAAAAAGATAGGATACGCAATTGACGTAAGGGGATTTGCGGAAGCCTCAAGTCTCGGAAGAAAAGTGAGCGGTAGACCCTTTCCTGCCTGACTTGTAATTCCAGCGGGCGTTAAAAAGCAGCATTGGGACCTCTCAACGCTGCTTTTTAAGGCTAATGCCAACCTCGTAATCTAGGTGAAAGTATTTTCATTTGATGGCAAAATTTACCGCCAGGTGAGGGGAACAGCAATGGGGGCGGTTTGTGCCCCCACGTATGCATGTCTCCATTTGGGGGCATGGGAAATTTTTGAAATTTTTGAAACCCTCAGTGGCACCTTTCATGAAAAGGTACCAATGTGGGTTAGGTATGTGAATGATGTTCTTGTTCTGTGGGATGGCACCAAATGGGAATTTGAAGACTTTGTAGCCACATTGAATAATAATGATAAGAACATTTTCCTTACCTCAGAGGTGAGTAATAAGGAGTTGGCCTTTTTGGATTTAACTCTTAGAAAAGAGGGTAAGGTGATTGTGACAGAAAATTTTAGAAAAAGCAATGCTACGAATAATATTCTGCATGCTAGGAGTAGCCATCCGGAACACTTAAAAAGAGGTATTCTGTATGGCCAATTCTTCCGTTTAAGGAGGAATTGCTCCTGATTATCGAAATTTGACAACCATGCCTCTCTTATGAAGGAGAGATTTCTTAAGAGGGGCTATTCCAATACATTTATAAAGAAAGCACTGTGGAGAGCAAGAAATGTATCAAGAGATAGCCTTCTGTATAATGAAAGAATAAAGAATGAGAATAGTAAGCTTAGGTTTATCACTAAATATAATGACCAATGGGATAAAATAAGAGATATAATGAAGCAGAATTGGCAGATTCTTTGTTTGGATGACAGAATTAAAAATGTGGTAGGAGAGTATCCACAAATGGTTGCGAGGAAAGCTCCAAACCTGAAGGAGAGACTGGTCAGAAGCCAATTTGTGAGGGGACCCTCAAACTCAGATTGGTTAAGAAAAGATAGAGGGATAAAAGGAAGTTTTCCTTGTGGACACTGTGTGTACTGTGTCCACATGGACAGTACTAAGCAGTTCTCAGTTTTGGATCAAAAAGTTTTTGATATCAGATACTTCTTTAACTGCAAATCAGAAGGGGTGATTTATCTTCTACGGTGCTTGTGCCCGGTCTTTTATGTAGGTAAAATGAAGAGGTTAATAAAGGACCGGGTACAGGAGCACCGAGATGATATTTTATACTCCAGAGACACTAATGTGTCCAGACATTTTAATCTTGTACACAATGGTGAGGTAGAGTCCATCAAATTCATTGTCATTGATAAAGGGATCACAAATGGCCGTGGAGGTGACAATGATAAGATTCTTCTCCAAAAAGAGGCCAAATGGATCTACAGGCTAGGTACTAGAATCCCTGCAGGATTAAATGACAAATTAGAGTTTGCTAGCTTTTTATGATGTGCTAAACATTTTATATAGAGAATAATGTATTTTGAAAAAGATTTCTAAAATATGGTGAAAATACCAGCAGGTTATCCGGTGGGGGGAATGCCATAAAATGGGGTGAAAATATGGAACAATTTGAGATTGATAATCACTATATACTAGGAATTAGGTTTGAATAGTTTGATCTAATTATCTCAAGTGTGTTGATATTGTATACATAAAAATTCTTTTTGGTAAAGAAAAGGGCAGTTAATTGTATTGTATCTACTTTGTATACTTTGTATACATGCAGTTTATATAGGCCCCTCTCTCCTTTCCTCTCCATACCTTAGCTCTCACGAACTACTTTCTATTTTAAAATCTATGTCACTAAACTGCACCACCTCACAGAAATGCCCCTACTGCTAAAAATCTCATTCTCACCTACTCTTACTTTCCATCTTGATGCTATTAGCATGAGGTGACATCTCTCCAAATCCTGGGCCCACCCTCATTCCCACCATTACCCAATCTCGCACTCCATATAGAAACTTTAATAAAAGCAACACACATAACCTCATTTCCATCCAATGCATCCCAACCCACACGCATACACTCCTTTCACCTGCGCACTATGGAATTCTCGCTCTGTCTGCAACAAACTTACAGCAATTCATGACCTGTTTATATAAAATGCTTTCACCATTTTAGCAATTACAGAAACCTGGCTATCTCCTTCTGACACTGTTTCCATTGCTGCTCTCACACACGGTGGTCTTCACTTTAGCCATACCCCTAGGCAAGGTGAGAAAAGTGGCGGCGGTGTTGGCATCCTGCTCTCCCCCTCCTGCACTTATCAATACCTACCTCCAATTCCATCTCTTTCCTTCTCCTCCTTTGAAGTCCACTGTATTCGCCTGTTCTCCCCCCCCCCTATCCCTAAAAGTGGCAGTCATCTATCGCCCTCCTGGACCAATCTCCCAATTCTTTGACAACTTTGCTGCCTGGTTTCCTCACTTTCGCTCTTCAAACATACCAACCCTAATTATTGGGGACTTCAACATTCCCATTGACAACCCATCTGCCCCTGCTGCCTCTAAACTTCTTTCACTCACATCCTCCTTCAGTCTCTCACAATCCACTCCATTTGCGACTCACCGTCATGGACACTCCATCGACCTGGTATTTTCCTACCTCTGCTCTATATCTGACACCACCTGTCGCCCTTATCCCTTTTCAGACCATCACCTGGTCACCTATAATATTAATGCAACAGCTAAACCCACTTCTCCATCCCGCCCCCGGACCTGTAGAAATACACATGCTGTGGATCTGCTCCAATTTTCAAAAATCATTCAAAATCTCCTCCCTTACACCTCTACTATAACGTGCCCTGATCTCGCTACAGCCCACTATAACAAAACTCTCTCCTCTGCATTAGACACACTTGCCCCTCCCCAGCTGCGCAAAACACCACGCCGTCAGTTACAGCTCTGGCATGCTCAGCAAACACGCTATTTGCAAAAATGCTCCTGTATTGCTGAGCGTGTCTGGAGGAAAACTCACTCTGAACCCGATTTCATACACTATAAGTTTATTCTTCGTTCATACACTTCCGCCCTTCACTTAGCCAAACAAACTTCTCTTCTCTCATATCTACTCTTTCCTCAAACCCTAAATGACTCTTCTCCA
Source organism: Bombina bombina (assembly GCF_027579735.1). NCBI lineage: Eukaryota > Metazoa > Chordata > Amphibia > Anura > Bombinatoridae > Bombina > Bombina bombina. The sequence goes on along the minus strand of NC_069501.1, from coordinate 1,171,302,217 downwards.
CCTTTAACTCTCTCCTCTACCCACCTACTCCACCACCCCAGCCTGTCTTTAGTGCTCAAGACCTGGCAGACTACTTTTAAACAAAACACATACTATCCGAAGCAACATCCCAACACCAACCTGCAACACTCCAACAACAGGCCCAATTACTCCCTCTGCCACCCTCTGTAACTTCCATCCAACCACTGAGAATGAAGTTTCTTCCTTACTATCTTCCTCACGCCTCACTACCTGCCCACTCGACCCTATCCCTTCCCATCTAATTCCTTCAATATCTTCCACCCTCACTCCTGCTCTTACCCACATCTTCAACCTATCTCTCTCTACCGGCTCATTTCCATTTTCTTTCAAACACGCAAAAGTCACTCCCATACTCAAAAACCCTCCCTCAACCCTAATTCTCCTGAAAGCTACCGCCCCATATCACTGCTTCCACTAACATCAAAACTCCTTGAAAAACTAGTTTACAATCGCCTAACCCACTTCCTGTCCGCCAACTCCTTGCTTGACCCACTGCAATCTGGATGCCGCCCAAAACACTCAACTGAGACTGCCCTTACCAAGGTCACAAACAATCTTCTCTCTGCTAAAAATATTGGCCACTACTCTATACTCATCTTACTTGACCTCTCATCTGCCTTCGACACAGTTGACCACCCCCTCCTCCTACAGACCCTTAGCTCTTTTGGCCTCTGTGACACTGCTCTTTCCTGGATTCACTCCTATCTTTCTCACAGGTCTTTTTCTGTGTCATTTGCCGGCGACTCCTCCTCTCCTATGCCTCTGTCTGTTGGAGTACCTCAAGGATCTGTTCTGGGTCCTCTACTCTTCTCCATCTATACTTCTTCGCTGGGTAAACTTATCAACAGTTATGGTTTCAAATATCACCTCTATGCTGATGGCAAATAATCCACTCCCTTGTTATCTCCCGACTTGACTACTGCAACAACCTACTCGCCTGTCTTCCTCTTTCCCGCCTCTCCCCCCTTCAATCCATCCTAAATGTCTCTGCCAGGCTGATCCACCATTCCCATCGATCTGTATCTGCTGCACCTCTCTGTGAGTCCCTTCATTGGCTCCCCATTCACAGCAGAATTAAATTCAAAATTCTCACCCTTACATACAAAACTCTGACCAACGCCGCTCCCCTCTACCTATCCTCTCTAATACACAAGTATACTCCAGCCCGTCCACTAAGATTTAACAATGACCTGCTCCTTGCATCCGCAACTATCACCTCCTCTCATGCTAGACTGCAGGACTTCTGTCGTGCAGCACCTACCCTCTGGAACACTCTCCCTCGTGCTGTCAGGCTTTGCCCTAATCTTTCTTCCTTTAAATGCTCCCTGAAGACTTTTCTGTTCAGGGAAGATTACCACCCAACTCAATAATAAATTAATTTCAGTTACCTAATATTTCCCTCATCTAACTCTGTATTAACATCCTTCTCAATCTTGCAGTCCTCACCTCCTGTTTCTCAACCTCCTACCCTTCTAGATTGTAAGTTCCCATGGGAATAGGGCCCTCATTCCCTCCTGTATGTGTTTGTAAATTTTGTCCTGTATCTTACAAGTTTTGTATTGTTTTATTTAAATGAATTGTATCCATGGACAGCGCTGCGGAATATGTTGGCGCTTAATAAAGTATAATAATAATAATATACTGACCTGCTCCTTTAAGTAAATGTAAGGAGGTAAAAGAATGGCTACCAAATTAGACACCACCAGGTGCTTTATAAGGAAGAGGTCCTAAGAAGGAAAAATATGCAATGTAACACATTTCTGTGGGAGTGAAACGTGCGTTGGCACTTATGTGTTTTATCTTGGAGTAAAGTCGACTATCTCCAAGAAGTTCAATATGTGAACTATCTTCTATATGACTACCTGTTATCATGTTGAATATAACAGCCTGAACGGCGTTGCATGGAGTAAGAACGCTGATAGTGTTAGACTGCTGCTGCACTTGAGCGGATAGAGCTTTGGAGCAGAACAAGTAGCATATGATATGCTAAAAAGAAATAAAGAAATGGTACATCTGTGGTAAGATCCGCAACATAATATGTATGACTGGAGGTGTAATCCTGTCTATTGGGTACATCTGTAGTAAGATCGGATACACTGTATCCAGCGTGGAGAATTTAGCTGCCTTAGTGAGTGGAGATTTGGAGCAGAACAAATTGTATGCTATAGGAAGAATGGTACATCTGTGGTAAGATCTAATATATACCCTATGCATTTTGGGAGGTGTAATCCTGTTTACTAGGTACATCTATGGTAAGAACGGATACATTGTATACAGTGTGAAGATTTGTTGCTACTTCAGTGTGAACAGATTAGCCTGTCCAATCAGGAAAGGACTGGAGGCTGGTTCACTCCCCTATGTGAGTCGTCACACTGAGGCGGTGTACGGCGTATATCTGAATGACACATGAATGCTGAAACTCGCTCCTAAGATAAGTGAAAATAATGTGCTTGATGTTTGATGTACAAGCTGTCAAGCGGTTATTTGAGTAAGGCAATGAGAATATCTGGTACAAAGAACTTGATTCCTTTTCAATACATGCAATTTCCCAATGATTGCTAATTATGGTCTTGTAAGCAGGGTGATGTGTGGTTATCACCTGGGATTAAAAGACTGCAGACATTGCGTTATTCTTTACTACATATTGTGGAGTACTCTTTGATATATGTAAATATATATTAGGACCTCATTTATGCATATCTATGTTTTTTCTCCTTGCAGCGTATGTATATGATAGGTAAAGAGTTCTAACTGGTTTTGATTATTAATTAATCTTATCCAGACATTTTTGCAACTTGATTTATGATACGATACAGGCCTGTGTCATAGCTAATAGAGATTGGTTCCTGGTTTTTACTATGTATATAATTGTTTATTTGCCTGTTTTTGCTTTATGCAGGACAGCAGGACATGAGTGGGCTGACTCATTTGTGTGATATGTTTTGTTAGCCCAATAAATTGTTAAACATACCTCATATGTGTGCTGTTTTTATTCCCTTTCTTTTTTAGGGGATTATCATATTCCCTAATGTTTCTCTCTTTTCTTTTATAAATACACAGTGTATTACATAACTGAATACCTGTTTGTTTTTACAATGGATGATCTTACTGCCAGTACTTGTTCCGTGTGTTTAAATGCCAATGTGGAACCCCCTGTTACTTTTTGTCCCTCATGCACTGAGAGGGCATTGCAATGTAAAGAGCAGATTTTTTTTAACAAGGATATGTCTAAGGATGTTTCTCAGACTTATGAGACTCAGGGTATGCCGCAACTTTATCCCCAAACATCACAGCCCTTAACGCCCACTCAAGCGACGCCATGTTCTTAAAATGCATCCACCTCATTCACTCTGCAGGATATGGCTGCAATTATGTCATCCACTCTTACAGAAGTTTTGTCTAAGTTGCCAGTTTTACAAGGCAAACGCAGTAGATCAGAGGCCCTAGTGGTCCCTGCGACTTCTGATGTTTTGATGGCTATCTCCGATGTACTCTCCCAGGGCTCTGAATTGGGGGGTAGGGAGGCACTGTCTGAGGGGGAACTGTCTGACGCAGGTAGTGCATTACCCCTGACAGATACGGACGTCATGTCCTTCAGATTTAAACTTGAATACCTCCGTTTTTGGTGACTCTGGACGACTGTGACTCTATTGTGGTCCCAACAGAAAAATTGAGTCCCATGAAGGTTCTAGGGTCTCTGCTGGCGGTTCTCAGACCATGGGGCATTGCAGTGGTGCCTTATCTGGACGATATTCTGATCCAGGCTTCATCTTATCAGCTGACAAAGTCTCATACCTACATTGTTCTATCCTTTCTAAGGACTCACGGGTGGAAGGTGAATCTAGAAAAGGGTTCACTAATTCCACGGACAAGGGTTCCTTTCCTAATAGACTCCATGAAAATCTTTTTAACGGAAGTCAGAAAGTTAAAGATTCTAAATACATGCCGATCCCTTCAGTCCAATCCTCGGCCTTCAGTGGCTAAGTGCTTGGAGGTAATTAGATTGATGGTGGTGGCAATGGACATCATTCCGTTTGCTCATTTTCATCTCAGACCTCTACAACTGAGCATGCTCAGACAGTGGAATGGAGATTATGCATATTTGTCTCCTCAGATAGATCTAGATCGCAGTCTGGAATTCCCTGAAGGCCCAGGGTGTGTGGACTCGGTCGGAGTCTCTCTACTTCCAATCAATATTTTGGAGGTGAGAGTAATATTCAATGCCCTTCAGACTTGGCCTCAGTTGGCTTTGGCCAAATTCATCCGATTTCAGTGGGACAACATCACGACTGTAGCTTACATCAATCATCTGGGAGGAACAAGGAGTTCCTTAGCGATGACAGAAGTATCCAAGATAATTCGGTGGGCGGAGGCTCACTCCTGTTATCTGTCGGCAATCTACATCCCAGGAGTGGACAACTGGGAGGCGGATTTTTTGAGCAGACAGACGTTTCATCTGGGGGAATGGGAACTCCATCCGGAGGTCTTTGCCACCCTGATTCTCAGATGGGGCAGACCGGAGCTGGATCTTATGGCATCTCGTCAGAATGCCAAGCTCCTGAGATATGGATCCAGGTCCAGGGATCCTCAGGCCGAACTGATAGATGCCTTGGCAGTGCCTTGGTCGTTCAACCTAGCTTATATGTTTCCACCATTTGCTCTCCTTCCCCGGGTGATTGCTCGGATCAAACAGGAGAGGGCTTTGGTGATTCTCATCGCTCCTGCGTGGCCTCGCAGGACTTGGTATGCCGATCTGGTGGACATGTCCTCTCTGCCACCGTGGAAGCTTCCATTGAGGCGGGACCTTCTCATTCAGGGACCCTTCCATCATCCGAATCTAGTTTCTCTGCAGCTGACTGCTTGGAGAGTGAATGCTTGATTTTATCTAAGCGAGGGTTCTCTGATTCGGTCATTGATACCTTGATCCAGGAACATAAACCTGTTACTAGAAAAATATACCATAAGATATGGCGTAAATATCTTTATTGGTGCGAATCCAAGGGCTACTCATGGAGTAGGGTTAGTATTCCCAGGGTTTTATCTTTTCTCCAAGAAGGATTGGAGAAAGGGTTATCAGCAAGTTCCTTAAAGGGACAGATTTCTGCTTTATCTATTTTGCTACACAAACGTCTGGCAGATATTCCAGATGTTCAATCTTTTTGTCAGGCTCTTACTAGAATCAGGCATGTGTTTAGACCTATTGCTCCTCCTTGGAGTTTGAATTTAGTTCTTAAGGTTCTTCAAGGGGTTCCGTTTGAACCTATGCATTCCATAGATATTAAATTGTTATCTTGGAAAGTTTTATTTTTGGCTGCTATTTCTTCTGCTCGCAGAGTTTCTGAGCTTTCAGCATTACATTGTGATTCTCCTTACCTTATTTTTCATTCCGATAAGGTAGTGTTATGTACCAAACCTGGTTTTCTTCCTAAGGTTGTTTCCAACAAAAATATTAATCAGGAGATTATTGTTCATTCATTATGTCCTAATCCTTCATCTATGAAGGAGCGTCTGTTACATAACTTGGATATGGTTCATGCCCTGAAGTTTTACTTGCAGACGACTAGAGAATTTCGTCAATCATCTTCATTATTTTTTGTCTTTTGCGGAAAACGTAGGGGTCAGAAAGCTACGGCTACCTCCCTTTCTTGCTGGCTGAAGAGTATTATCCGTTTTGCATATGAGACTGCTGGACAGCAGCCTCCTGAAAGAATGACAGCTCATTCTACTAGGGCTGTGGCTTCCTCATGGGCATTTAAAAATGATGCTTCTGTTGAACAGATTTGCAAGGCTGCAACTTGGTCGTCTCTTCACACTTTTTCCAAATTTTCCAAATTTGATACTTTTGCCTTGTCCGAGGCTGTTTTTGGGAGAAAGGTTCTTCAAGCAGTGGTGCCTTCTGTTTAGGTTCCTGTCTTGTCCCTCCCTTTCATCCGTGTCCTATAGCTTTGGTATTGTATCCCATAAGTAAGGATGAAATCTGTGGACTCGTCATATCTTGTAGAAGAAAAGGAAATTTATGCTTACCTGATAAATTTGTTTCTTTTACGATTTGACGAGTCCACGGCCCACCCTGTTATTTCCTAAGACATGTCTTTATTTTTGTTTAAGTTCAGTCACGTCTGCACCTTGGCTTTTCCTTTCTCTTCCTAACTTTGGTTGAATGACTGGAGTGGGAGAGAAGGGAAGAGCTGCAGTATTTAGTTTAGTTCCATTTTTTATTATATTTAAGTCTAGGAAACTTATCTCTCTGGTACTATAATTAAAGATAAACTTTAAATTATAATTATTCAAATTTAGTTTTTCCATAAATAATTCCAGTTCCTTTACTAATCCCTGCCAAAACATCAGGATATCATCTATATAGTGTATCCATACGCTAAACAGATTTTGACTTGAGTCGCTGTCCAGAATTAAAATTTTTTCCCAGTGGCCTAGGTAGAGATAGGCATAGGTTGGAGCAACAACAGGTGCTCATGGCTGTCCCTAAGGTCTGATCATAATATATTTTGTTAAATACAAAGTAATTATGGTAAAATAGAAATTTTAGCAAATTTTCTACAAATTCTGTGTGTTTTTTATAATTTGGTCCTCGCTGTTCTAATTTTTTTTTCTCCTTATTTCTTTCCCTTTTTCATGCAGTATGGAGGAGTATAACCCCTCCTCATCAATTGTAACTAAAAGAGTATTCTCATTTATTGATAATCCATCTAATCTTTTTAACACATCAATGGAATCTTTGACAAAGGATGGTAAGGTTCCTAGAAAAGGTCTTAGGCAATAGTCCACATATTCAAAAATGTTCTCTGTTAAGGATCCTATTCCCAAAATGATGGACCTCCCTGGAAGGGGAAACATTTCTTTATGAATTTTTAGTATGGTGTAAAAACTAGATATTTTTGGAAAATTTACATCTAAAAACTCTTTTTCTTTTTTATTTATCACTTTATTGCCCAAGGCCTCTTCCAGCAAGATATTTAATTCATCCTGATATTTTATTGTTGGGTCTTTTGTTAGGGTCCTGTAATGTTTTTTATCCAATAATTGTTTTAAACATTCATGTTCATAGTCCTTTGTTTCTAGGACTACCACATTCCCACCCTTGTCTGAACTTTTAATTGTTATTGTATGATTTTCTTCTAATTCTTGTATTGCTAGTCTTTGCTCTTTTGTTGTTATCATCAAAACTAATGCCATCATTTAAAAATTTAATTTCTTTCTCCACCAATTTTACAAATTGTATATACCTGGAAATGTTGTTAATGATGGTATACATTTAGTTTTTTTTTTACATACAATACTATACCCAATGTGTTCTGAGTCACTTGATGTTTCTGAGCTGTCTGTAATCTCCTCAAGTTGTTTTAATAATAATTTATCTTGCATGTCAAGGGTTACTTTTACTTTTCTTTCATGATGGATTTTGCTAAGTGCTAATTTAAAGTGCTAAGTTTAGGTCTTTTGTTATTGTGAACGTATCAATTTTATTTGTTGGAACAAATGATAGACCTTTTTCCTAGTACTTCTACTTGTGGGTCAGTCAGAATAGATTTAGATCGTTTGATAACTTTTTTTTGTTCTCAGACGTTCTACTGCTTCTCTCTCCTCTGATTTCTCAAAGGTATCTCCTGTTTTGCTAATCTGTGGGCTTTGTATTCCCCCCCCCCTTGTTCTTTTTTGTCTTTCTGACTGGTCCCTATTTCTTCCTTCTGATCCAGAGTAATCTGATTCTGAGCTTGTTACATAATTAGTTGAGTAGTCATATACTTTTTTGTTGTTGGTAGTCACCCCAATCTCTTTCAAATTTTCTTTTTTTACGATATTTAATTGTGTCCTGTATTTTCCTTACTTCTGATTTTATTACTGTCATTCATTTTTCAGATTCATTATTCTCTTTCCAATCATCTACCTTATTTTTGGAGGTTTCTAATTCATTAGTTAATTTTTTGAGTCTTAATTTGTTTTCCTCCACCATTAATCTCATCAAGTTAAATGAGTAATCACTGGCAAATTGTTCTCATTTAATCTAAAAACCACCAATGGTTCACTTAAAGGGCCACTAAACTCCAAATGTTTCTTTCATGATTCAGATAGAGAATACAATTTTAAACAACATTCCATTTTACTTCTGTTATCTAATTTGCTGCATTCTTTAGATATCCTTTGTTCAAGAAATAGCAATGCACATTGGTAAGCCAATTACATGAGGCATCTATGTGCAGCCACCAATCAGAAGCTACTGAGTCTATCTAGACATGCTTTTCAGGAAAGAATATCAAGAGAATGAAGCAAATTAGATAATAGAAGTAAATTAGAAAGTTGTTTAAAATGGTATGCTCTATCTGAATCATGAAAGAAAAAAATTGGGTTTAATGTCCCTTTAAATTTGAGCCTGTTTTTTTTCAAATTCTTAACGCCCTAGCGGCTAGATTTGGAGTTTGGCGGTAGATGGGCTGCTAACGCTATGCGTGGTTTATGTATAACGCACGGCATTGTTTGACTCCGGTATTTAGAGTTCAAAAAAGACCATCTAACGATGCTCCTAACGCGTGTATTTCACACGCGGAATCCTGCCCGCGTTAGACAGTCTCCCATAGAGATCAATGGAAAAGCAAAATAAATAGCTTTTTTTACCTAACACTCGATCTCGCAAGAAATACGCACAGCTCGGTCATATGACGCATACCACATCATGCACAACAATAACACGCCGCAAATGTCACAACAACAATCAATCAACAAAGCACACAAGCATTACACATTCACAAGCGGGGGGATTTTTATTAAAATTTAATACAGGGAATACGCATATACTTTAAGATGCGGAAATACGCAAAATAACAACAAGGAATAAAATATATATACATACCCTAGCAAAATAATCGCATTCAATATCACTATATATTAGGACAAACATACATATACAACACTTCACTAATAACACACCATCGCAAATTCACATTTAAACATAATACTATTGGACAATGTTATAGAAAACGAGCACTATGACATCATCGCATTCTACACATTCCACAAATACTAACTCAAAATGAGCATGCGCAAATTCACACAACTAATACACATTGCACTAATATTAATTGCTAATAAAGCACACCTGAACACAATTTACAACGGAAATTGGTACATCATTAAACATTTACACAGGGTATATAAGCACCACACAAGCATGGCTTCTTTGACTGTGTTGCTGGTGGGTCTTTGGAGATTGGAGGTTTAAGATTAGAGAGTTTGTGCATTATTGTGAGTGAGTTAGTGTTAGTGTGAGAGAGTCAGTTGTTAGTGTTATCGTGAGTGAGTTAGTGGGAGTTAGTGGGAGTGGGAGAGAGTCAGTTAGTGGGAGCGTGAGTGAGTTAGTGGTAGTGGGAGTTGTTAGTGAGAGTTAGTGGTAGTGTGAGAGAGTCAGTTAGTGGGAGCGTGAGTTAGTGGTAGTGTGAGTTATTGAGAGTTAGTGGGAGTGTGAGTTAGTGAGAATTAGTAGTAGTGTGAGTTAGTGAGAATTAGTAGTAGTGTGAGTTAGCGAGCGAGTGATTTTTCTGTACACTTAACACATTTACACGCAAACACATTCAATACATACATACACTTATCAATAACACTACATACACTCCATACCCCATACCCCCTCATACTACACTCCATACCCCATTCCCTGTAGTCCCATTCCCTTTCATCCCATTTACTCTTATCCCATACCCATCCCATACCCATCCCCTAGTTACATTTAGTTTACATATCCTCCTTTTAGTCTTCTTCTTCTTTTTGTTTATTTAAATGCTCCTTACCCTCTTTGTTTTTTTAGATCCCTCTCACACTTTCAGCACTTATTTTGTCTTTTTAGTTCTTTATTTTGACCCCCTTTCATTTCATCACACTCACTTTTTGTTTGATTATTTGGGGTTTAGTTTAGGGAACAGATGGAGGGCAGGCAGGGGAGAGGTAGTGGGGGGAGAAGAGGGAGGGGGAGAGGAACAGGGCAGGAAGGGGGGCAGGAAGGGGGCCAGGAAGCGGGGGTGGAAGCGGTGGGTGGACCCAGCCACTTGTTTCAAGATGAACAAGTGGCTGGGCCCAGTGGCGGACAGAGTAGGGCTTCACAGTCCGGGAAACAGAGGGCATCATCACAGGGGAAGGCCAAGGCGACTAGGGAGGCGAGGTTTTCAATGGAGGAGAAGGAGGCCCTCGTAGAGGCCTATATGGCCAGGTATAGGAGCCTGCAGCACCAGAAGACCACCCCGACTGAGAAGAGGAAGCTCTGGCATGAGATAAGGAATGCAGTCAATGCAGTGGGTGGCCGGAACAGAGATATGGACTATAAAACATCGCTACCGGGACTGTAAGATGGATCTCAAGAAAAAGTTAAGCCTGGAGGCCCGACATTCCGCAGGAACCGGTGGCGGCCCTGCCCTGGAAATCGAGTACTGCGATGGGAGGAAATGTTTCGGCCCAGCATCTCCGAGGTGGATGTAGTCGGTATCGGAGGAATTGATACCGGGAACCTGCCATTCTCATCTGACGGTAAGCTCATTTAAGAATAAATTCACATACAAATGTATTTGAAGGGACACTATACGCAAACCTTTACTTTTATGATTAAGGTAGCGAATACAATTTGAAAAAACATTTAAATGTACTTATATTACCTAATTTGAATCATTCTTGAGATATATTTTAATGAAGAAATAGCCATGCACACGGTGAACCAATCACAGGAGGCAGCTATATTCAGCTAACAATCAGCATCTTCTAAGCATATTTAGATATGCTTTTCAGCAAAGAATATCCAGAGAATGAAGCTAATTAGATAAGAAAAGTACATTAGAAAGTTGATTATAAATGTATGCTTCTAAATCATGAAAGATAAAACATTGGGTTTCATGTCCCTTTAAGGATCAGATTAATGCTATAACGTTCTTTACACGCATTCACAATTACTTTGCGGTTACATCAGTATCTAGGCTATAGGTTAGGTGTGCATTTAAACAGACTGAAAACAAACGCTAAAACATTCAGATTGACCAGAGATATCACAAACACGGTTTAGAAAATGCGGAAATCGTATTGATTGTTAGATTTCAAAGTGGATTAATGGTTCTGCATTTGTAATTGTATCGTAAGCTAAGTCATTTAAAGCTTGATTTGGAAATATGCTAATATATACATTTTTTATTTTTTAAAATATACAGTCTGGGGAGGAGGCAGCACAACAAATACAGCCTCCTCCATCTCCCCGGGATGAGAGTGGTGGGGAGGAATTTCCACTTTGGAGGGAAGAGGCCCCCCGTGACGAAGAGGGCACGGAAGCAGATGAAGAGGCCCCGGAAGCAGAGGAGGAGGCCGCGGAACCAGAGGCCCCTCAAGGACCCGCACCCCGCCGTGCACGGGTACCCCGCCAAGCACAACAACAGGAAATAGCGGAGGTGCGGGTTCTACTAGACTAAATAGACCAGATGCGTAACTCCCGGATACAAAATATAGAAGGCCGAACTCGAATTCTTGAAGGACAAAACCAAATAATTGAAGGCCAAAACCAAATAATAAACATACTTAATAGAATAGAAGAAGGGCAAAACAGAATCATTAATCTACACCAAGAGATGTTTAATTTTTTCCGGGAGGCGCATGCTGGTCTGCCTCCTGGTCCGCCTCCTGCTGCTGGGCCTCCTGCTGCTGGGCCTCCTGCTGCTGGGCCTCCTGCTGCTGGGCCATCTTCTCCTGCCGGGCCATCTTCTCCTGCCGGGCCATCTTCTCCTGCCGGGCCATCTTCTCCTGCCGGGACATCTCCTCCCCCTCAGCCATCTTCTCCTCCTCAGCCATCTTCTCCTCCTCAGCCATCTTCTCCTCCTCACCTTGGTCGTCCCAGTACTCTTCCTTCCACTCTTCCCACAACATCTCCAAGGAGAACTCGTCAGAGTCGGCAGTTGCCCCTCCCAGAGCCTCAGCCCCGTGGGAAGAGGGGAAGGAAGAGGAAGTAAGTATTTGTTTTCATGTTTAATGTTTTTTTATTTAATGTGTAATGGATAGGTATGTGATGATGTGGTTTTCATACACTTGTGGACCACACTCTGTATATAATCTACTTCTATGGGACCGGGTCCATGGAGGCAGATTGTTTGCAGAGTGTGGGTTATAAGTGTGTGAAAACCACATCATCACATACCTATCCTTGTTCATGATATTGATTGGTTTCTGTGATGTGATGTCCAAACTGTTTCCCGAATCGCAAACAAAATTACCATTACAATTATCCATGATGGCATATTACTGTTTAAATGCCAATAACACAGCTTAAAGGGACAGTCAGAAAATTATTGATTACAAAGAAAACACTGTATTACGCATTATCAAGTTGGAAACAACAAAACATGGAGAAATACGTGTGACTTATGTGCTTACCCTTGTATCTATGACTATGAAAAATGACCACTTATTTGTTGTTCTGACATAACAACATTTTAGATATCAATGATCAATACATGGTAAATAATATGCTGTATGAGCACAAGGTTTTACATATACAAATGCTATCCAAATGCCCTCTAGTGGTCAAATTGTATAATGATTACATGCACTCTTCAAGCTCTAAGAAATGAGCACACGAACCTCATAGGTTTAGCTAGCAAATTAAAATAAACACAGACAAATGATTAATTGGTGAGAAACCTTTGATATCATTGATATTACAAAGTTGACTTTTAGAATAATGCAAAACATTATTTGTTTTCTAAACTGTCCCTTTAACAAAATTACATATGCTAACATATATTTGAAGATTGTTGGTATATCTACATGTACTTGTTCAAACAATAAATATTGAAATCAGATTTATATTGACGTGTTAAATAAAGTCTATTTTCTTAAAGAGACATTATTGTGTTAATTTATTTTTTGAAAGACATTTGTTTTAACAATGAATATGGTTTAAAGTCCTTTTAGGAGTGGGGGGTGAAAATATGCTAAAAATAATATATTTGGAGATTAACCAATGTGGAACTCATACATGATACAAAAATAAACATTTGCATTAAAGGGACAGTATACTATATTTTTAACAGAACTGTATGTAATAGACACTACTAGAAACAACAAGATTAACATATACTGATATCAATATTACAAAGCTTTAAACACTTTCAAAGAAAATCGGGTTATCTCTATTGAAAATATAGATGAACCCCCATTACAACCGTAAAACAAGACAATACCCCATCATTAACATATGAAAAGACCCTTTACACAAACAGGAGAAAGCTGGAGATGGTACTCACATGAAACTCAGAGGCTTGGCGAGGAGTCTGAAAATGACTTACATTTTCTTTGAACAGAAGCAAAATGAAACGTGTATTTGTTAAACAATGGACTATCTAACTAGAGACAAAATAAAAAGTTTTGATTTATAATGTGAGTGTCTAATGAACCTTTAATAAAATATACGACGAAATTACATTTAGAAGAAGTCGGCATCATATATTTAGCATATGATAAAGATAAATACATATTGATTACTTTATTCTAACACAATAGCGCATATTTATGAATTAGATATCTTTAACATTAAACACAACAGTCATTTTTCATAAAAAGGAACATATTGTTGACAAACATATTAAACAACATGGACTATAGAGATTTGCACTTGCCTCGAAATATCTTATGCATGAAAACATTTTGCTTTCGTTCGTTTATTCAACCAGACATCCAGCAAAAGAGAATGTGGTGGTCTTTATCAGCTATGGTTCAACAATGTAACATGATGCAAACAATCCATATTCGCAATGTTTTTAAACTTGGCTTCATTCACAAACGTGTTTAACGTGCACAAACAAAAATTGCGGGACTACGTAATACAATCAGACGTTTTTTTACCTTTGCATGTGACGTCTTAATTAACATGGCGCTTCCTTGATCACGTAAGAACGCAATCCAATAAAAGGCACATTCCTGATCACGTAAGAACGCAAAAAAAAAAAAGGCGCATCCTTGATCGCGTAAAAACGCCATCCAATAAAAGGTGCATCCTTGATCGCGTAAAAACGTCAGTCAATACAAGGAATCATTGGACAGCCTGGCAGGTGACGTCTTAAGCAACATGGCGCATCCGCGATCACAGAAAAACTTCAGCCAATACAAGGACTCAGTTGACAGCTTGGCATATCACTAAGAAACGTATTTATATTTTTGAAACTAGTATGTGTCTAGATTGATATCTAGGAATGTCACGAAATCATGATTCATCTTTTCGGACTTGACTGTCCCTTTAACTATAGCTATGGTGTATATCTTTAACATTTAAAAGATACACATGAGAAATACATATGCCATTGATGTTTTAAGATATGTTTAGATTGTTTGGGAATAACAATAATGACACATGTATTGATCAAACGGGTCATTTATTCAAGTTGAAATATGGTCAGACTACCTATAGCCATATATGGGAGGAGAAGTATTTTTTAACAATATTTTGAAAAACATATTCCTCATATAAAATATGTGCATTACACACAGAGATTGATTTGGTTACACTTTTACAATAAGATAGAATAGAAAATGAAATACATGTGCTGCCAACATTACAATAAGATTGTTTATTATTAAGATTATATGTCCTTGTTCATGTAAAAAGGACAAAAATGCTTTAGAAATGGAAATACATTCATTAACAATTGTGCTCACCATCACTTAAAGGGACATGGTTTTTATTTATAAAAAGAGGATACACAGAGACAATACTATTTCAAGAAAATGAACACTTTACAGGGATTATATCATTGTATCAATCCTCAGATCATTTGTTAAAGGTGCATCAATTCATGCAGAGTTTATAAATACACACATGGATGTGAAATTTGAAATATACATATATAACAATCTTTATATACATATATAAAACAATTACTATGCTAATCATAATCATGCAATGATAAAGATTTTAGATAACAATATAAAGACAAAAATAAAAATTACATTGGAGATGTTAATCTTAAAGTCATTTACAATTGTATTACATATATGATTCAGGAAACAACATTATTTTGGGTATGCCCCTTTAAGGATCAACCAGATAAAATAGAGATTTCAATCAATGACATGAATAAGGAGGACAAAGAATCGTGCAATGACATGTCTTTTATTAGTATGTCAGAAAACAACAACGTTTATAAATAATATGGTAAAGATCTGGAAAATGGAGCCATATGACAAGGTAACAGAGTGCATCACAGTCCATGAAGAGAGTTGCCAAGGGCCACCATAGCCCCATTGTAGATATATGACAAGGTAACAGAGTGCATCACAGTCCATGAAGAGAGTTGCCAAGGGCCAGCATAGCCCCATTGTAGATATATGACAAGGTAACAGAGTGCATCACAGTCCATGAAGAGAGTTGCCAAGGGCCACCATAGCCCCATTGTAGATATATGACAAGGTAACAGAGTGCATCACAGTCCATGAAGAGAGTTGCCAAGGGCCACCATAGCCCCATTGGAGCCATATGACAAGGTAACAGAGTGCATCACAGTCCATGAAGAGAGTTGCCAAGGGCCACCATAGCCCCATTGTAGATATATGACAAGGTAACAGAGTGCATCACAGTCCATGAAGAGAGTTGCCAAGGGCCAGCATAGCCCCATTGTAGATATATGACAAGGTAACAGAGTGCATCACAGTCCATGAAGAGAGTTGCCAAGGGCCACCATAGCCCCATTGTAGATATATGACAAGGTAACAGAGTGCATCACAGTCCATGAAGAGAGTTGCCAAGGGCCACCATAGCCCCATTGTAGATATATGACAAGGTAACAGAGTGCATCACAGTCCATGAAGAGAGTTGCCAAGGGCCACCATAGCCCCATTGGAGACATATGACAAGGTAACAGAGTGCATCACAGTCCATGAAGAGAGTTGCCAAGGGCCACCATAGCCCCATTGTAGATATATGACAAGGTAACAGAGTGCATCACAGTCCATGAAGAGAGTTGCCAAGGGCCAGCATAGCCCCATTGGAGCCATATGACAAGGTAACAGAGTGCATCACAGTCCATGAAGAGAGTTGCCAAGGGCCACCATAGCCCCATTGTAGATATATGACAAGGTAACAGAGTGCATCACAGTCCATGAAGAGAGTAGCCAAGGGCCACCATAGCCCCATTGTAGATATATGACAAGGTAACAGAGTGCATCACAGTCCATGAAGAGATTTGCCAAGGGCCACCATAGCCCCATTGGAGCCATATGACAAGGTAAAAGAGTGCAACAGGCACAACAATAAACTTAAAAAAAGGCCAAATGGCAACAATAACAAAAACATCAACATGTGGACGGAGGATTCTTATCTGCGACCTTGGAGCATCTCCAGATCCTCCACTTACTGGTCATGCTCTTCATCGTCCTGTGCATGTCCAGCTCCAGATTCAGGCCTTGAATTTAATAGCATGATTTGACGCAGAGTCAAATCCTGAACCCGGAGCTGGGCCTGCATGGTGTCGTTCATCCCTCTCAGGACAGCTGCATTCCTCAACACGGCCTGCTCTACTCGTGCTATACCTTCTAGCATGAGCCATGCTGAGTCACAGCCTAAAATAAAGAATAAATCAAATATTAAGGATAATTACACAACAGAAGAAAAAATAAGCAAAGATACATTGTCATCATAAAGACAAATCATTCTTTACATCAATTTGTTAAAATTGATTCTTTACACATTAAATATGTTATTCAGACAGACCGAAATCATTAAAGGGACAGTTTACTCAAACATGTTGTCCCCTTTAATTGGTTTTCGATGATCCACTTAAACAGCTTGAGTGTATAAAATCTTGTTAAAGGATTTACATTGTACTTACATTAGCAATTTAAATATTTTAATTATACTGTGGTAGGCACACCTATCCTTAAACATTTTGACGTTGAGGACAAGCTGTGTAAACATATCAACATGAAGAAATTGGGCAGGGGGCTGGGCAGGGAACTGGGCAGGGGAGGAACAATGATGACCAGAAGCAGAGGATCCATCTGAAATAAATATAATAAATATATTAACATCTCATACATCATGAAATCAAATCAACGCATTTCAACTTGATTATGTTTGCAATATACTTAGAAGTGTGTTTGAATTTCTAAACAATGATGACATGAGGATATGGTATGCATATAGGCACTCAGATGAATATCAATGACTGTCTGTACAATTCTAAAATTATTATTGTGGTTTGGCCTAGAATATGCATGTGACATCATGATGGCATGAATTTAAAATCCAAATATTTAAACAAATCCAAGCATATCTTCATGCTGCCTGATATATAAAGGGGGCAGTAGTGTATTTGAACAGACAAATAATATTCCTTTTTAAAGTGCAAAAGCTGTAGACTTTGAATGTCTTCAATAAAATGATTTCCAATAAAGCAACATGTTGTAAACATGATAGATATATTTCACATACCATCAGACTTCAAGGCAGCCTCTTCCTCCTCCGTCACACATGTTAAATCAATCTCTGTAAAACATAACATGTTGTGTACACATTAAGATCAGATATTATAACATATGTTACTGTTGCTCAAAGACACACATCAATGTTGCATTAAAGATATACACACCCAAAGTTATGATTTACATCATTTTGATGGAGCATGCAAATGACATTAGATTTGTTATTCTCAATTATTCAGATTTTCAATTTATTGTTTGTATTAATTTTAAAATCATAAAAGCATAGTACATAGAACATTTAAGATTTCTCATGTGTGTATCACTTGATGATTGTTGTCAAAAATGAACATGGAAACAAACATATGCTATACATCTTCTGAATAACAAAGGTGTAGACTAAGAAAGTTTTAATTATTAATCTTTCAATATTCCAAGAAAATTAATATATAATCAGAGGAGTAAATTATATGTTTGTTTCAAATGTTATGCTTCATGAGAATCATGCTCATAATATTGATTACCAATACACCTTCAATGACATATAAATGAGTCAATGGACTTACCAGAAGACCGCAAAGGCGGCTCTGTGTCAGTGCTGGATTCCTCAGGGCTCCCCACACCAACTCTCTCTATGAATGATATAGATATATATTAGTGAACACATTTGGGATAGCACTAAATCACATCTGTAACGATTTTTAAGAATAATCAACTTGAAAATGTGAAGAATAGACCAGTCATTATCCAAAAAAATGCTTGA
This sequence comes from Bombina bombina, assembly GCF_027579735.1. NCBI lineage: Eukaryota > Metazoa > Chordata > Amphibia > Anura > Bombinatoridae > Bombina > Bombina bombina. The sequence goes on along the minus strand of NC_069501.1, from coordinate 1,171,283,988 downwards.
TTGAATCAAGGGGATTCTGTTAAAAATGATGTATTGAACATATGTTTAATTTCTGACTATATTAGACATCAAAATCATCTCATACGATGCTATTGCATATCTAAATATACCCATTGATCAATGTTCTTAAAAGAATACACACAAACCACATTTTGAATAACAGCTGTTGACAAATATAAACAAAGACATTTGGCACATCGAGCCATTTGTGCAATGTACAGTAATCTTGTTTAGGACACAACACATATTTATCACAATACAAAACCAAATTGATTAGTACAAATATGTAATCATGGTGCTGTTAGAGTATGCTGATATCTATAAAGTAACTCCAACAGTGAATATGTGAATTATATATCAATATTGTCTAATCCAAAGAATGTAAAGATGAATGAATCTATTGTTTATTAAAGGGACACTGACATGATTTATTTCAATCATTGATTTCACTGTTCAAACTGTTCCAAATGATTTTACATTGACTCCTATTATAATTGGAATGTTGCTACATTTTAATCTTAAATGCAGATAAGCAATATTGGATTCAATAAATATTGTTTGTTGAAGGTATCCACCAATCATCAATCAAAACCCAGGTTGGTCAACCAAAATTGAGCTGCAGATAAACGTACATTCTTGATTTTAAAATACATTTAGCAATAGAATATTTCACATATGATTATAGTATTATATTTAAATGTTGATTAATATTGCATGCTCTATCTGAATGACAACAAAATTTTAGCTCAGTGTCCCTTTAATATAAAAATATATTGATTTGACAATGTTGGTGTTAATGAATTCTCTACTCCATATGTTGATGTAATGAATGGGATTGAGCATGCAATTCCAATCTAATATGTTATTTAAGGATATCCTAAGAATTATTTAATTTTCATCTATTAAAGGGACATGAAGCTCTAAATGTGTAATTGTATACTTTTTGAAACTATGTACTACTGTTATCTGAACACATGATTTTAACTTTTGTAAAAATGTTAATTTATGCATAAAAAAAACAGCCGGATAATACCAGTAATGCATTGTTTAACCTAAACCAAAATCCATTTTTTTTAAAAGAACTAAAACAATAGACTGAACCAATGTAGCTCATAAAATGTTTAAACAAAACAATAAAATCACGTTTAAAAATCATTCTATGTAAAATTTAGTTGGCATGTCCCTTAAATGACGTGATCAATTTCAAAAATGGAATCTATAATTTAAAAATCTAAACATATGCAAAAGTGTGTGTATTTTTAAAAAATGTATGCAAATAAGATTAAGCAATACACAAGGGAAGAATATAAATTGGACATTCAAAGAATCTTACATTAAAATTAAGACATCCAGAATAGATGGGATATCTTAAATTCCAAACAAAATCAGAGTAGTCTTACAATGTAATCCTATTTTTTTGTTTTATTTATTCTTATTTGCAAAAAGTTTTAAAATCCATTTTGCAGATACATATAAATATTGAACAATGTGGATTTAGTATGTAATGTTCTGTCCATGTTTCTAAGACAAATGTCAATTAAAATGAGACATACCATACTGTGACAAGCCCTGCCTTGAGGATCCAGCACCAACATCCAGATCTGTAATATATTAAATGAGGATTGGATATCATTAATACAAATCATGCCATGTTTAAAATCTTTACATTATTAGCAAATCAATTAAAAACTATTAATCCTTTGGTAGTCCCATGAGTTAATTGTTTCCTCAATTAAATTCATGATAAATATATCCTGTACTCTTATTTTCAATCAGTTGTGTTGTTTACTGTAGCTTAAATTATTTTTTTGTGTTATTTCATTCTCATCAATTGATGGGCATATGTTATAATTTTTTTGGATTCTGCTTTTTTATATTTTTATTATGTCTAATATTGAAAATAAGAATACTGTATTCTTCACATATATAATAAATCACATTTCATTTTGACCAACATGTGTAAAGCAATGCCACTTACAGCAAACCCATGTTAACGTGTATGCGCAATTCCATTTTCGCGATCATTGCGCAATGATTCCAAGCGGAATTACGCATCCGTCATTTGACCAACATGTGTAAAGCAATGCCACTTACAGCAAACCCATGTTAACGTGTATGCGCAATTCCATTTTCGCGATCATTGCGCAATGATTCCAAGCGGAATTACGCATCCGTCATTTGACCAACATGTGTAAAGCAATGCCACTTACAGCAAACCCATGTTAACGTGTATGCGCAATTCCATTTTCGCGATCATTGCGCAATGATTCCAAGCGGAATTACGCATCCGTCATTTGACCAACATGTGTAAAGCAATGCCACTTACAGCAAACCCATGTTAACGTGTATGCGCAATTCCATTTTCACGATCATTGCGCAATGATTCCAAGCGGAATTACGCATCCGTCATTTGACCAACATGTGTAAAGCAATGCCACTTACAGCAAACCCATGTTAACGTGTATGCGCAATTCCATTTTCGCGATCATTGCGCAATGATTCCAAGCGGAATTACGCATCCGTCATTTGACCAACATGTGTAAAGCAATGCCACTTACAGCAAACCCATGTTAACTTGTATGCGCAATTCCATTTTCGCGATCATTGCGCAATGATTCCAAGCGGAATTACGCATCCGTCATTTGACCAACATGTGTAAAGCAATGCCACTTAAGCAAACCCATGTTAACGTGTATGCACAATTCCATTTTCGCGATCATTGCGCAATGATTCCAAGCAGAATTACGCATCCGTCATTTGACCAACATGTGTAAAGCAATGCCACTTACAGCAAACCCATGTTAACGTGTATGCGCAATTCCATTTTCGCTCTGTGATGCATATTCTGTAGAGCGCAAGAAACATCATTCCTATTTCATGTGTCACTAATCTAAAATCAGATATCTAAACATCATATGTAGTGTATGTTGTGAGATCTGTATAGGTTTAGTATCTGACTATATACACATTTTTAAAATTTTTTTAAATATTAAGATATTATATGAAGTTGGATAGTTACCTGGTTCAGATTCTCCATCATCTCCTCCCAGGCCACCGGACGGAGAAGCAGCTGCCCTGGCCCCCGCGTCAGGACTTTCAGATCCCGCAGCTGGGAGGGAAGAAGAGGAGGCCGAGGATGGCGAGGATCTAAATCTTTTGGGGACCCAGAGATTGAGGAGCTCGCATAAAGTCACCTCATAAGGGAGTAGGTATAGTTTCCGCGGGGCCTTTCTTTGACCCCCTCTTTTACGGGCTTGTACCCAGTCCCTTATGAGGTTGACTTTTTTTGTTAAGCGCAACCTCATATCTCCGAATCTCCTCATGATTTGATCCTGGCTCCTCTGGACGTCACACACCACTCTAACCGCATTGGTGATAGACTCCCAGAGGGCCTTCTTAATAGGCGCATCTGTCAACCTCCTCTTGTTCCCAAACAGCTGGGGATATAAGTACTTGACGGCGTGGACCAGTGCAGCGCTCTCCTGCTTGGTGAACCTGGGAGCTGACAAGCCTGCTGGGTTTTCGGATATGCTGGATATATATAAAAATTATATATACAGTACGCCTGCAGGCATTAGAGAACTGACAAAGATGGCAACGTGTAATGGACTTTTATATGGTGAAGTAAACATGAGATGCACCATGGGACAAGTTATCTGTACATCTGATTGGATAAAAGTTTGAAATATTGTTAGAATGTCTGTGAGATCATCCTGACTCAAGTTGTGTTTGTGTAATGAACTCTGATTGGCCGTTCCTTAATGTTTCATATCTTAGTAACTTCCTTACACATACCTCCTGGTGGTGCTGTAACTTCATTTTTCAGTTAGACTTATTTGTAACTCATGGGCCTGTCATGCGGATATGTGTGACGCAGATTTAATATCCGTGATCCGTTAAATATTAATGATAAAATTCTATTTAAAATCTAATATTGTCACATTATTAAATGTTGTATACATTTTTCGGTTTAATAACGGTCTGTTTCTTTAATACAAATACACATTTAATATTGTATGTCTTTATTGTTCATAAAATCCATTTCTTTACTTATTGTGAAGTATTGATATTGCTCTATTAAATGTATTTCATAATGCACATTGATTGTGTGCTATTGCGTGACATTAGACTCTAATGTTTAAAGATGCTAATCTGGTGTTTCAAGATGCGTTTCCCACGCAATATTTCTGAATGTTCAAATTCAGGTTATAATGTCAGTAACTTGGATAATCTGTTTATAAATGTTAAACTACAGGTTTGTTTGTTATTAGTAAATAAACCTCGAGCTTGTATTTGTCTGAACTGCTCATATATGTTATTGTGCAATGGCGTCTTTATTTTTAAATAGACATTACAAACAAACAATTGTATCAAATGATATGTAGAGATAGAAAATTGTTTAGACTTTAAAATGTAAATCAATTTATCTTAGTATTTAGATATCCTCAACAGAAGAAATTTAAATGCACATGGTTGAGCCAATCACATAAGGCATCTCTGTGCATCCACCAATCTTCATCTACTGAGCCTCGATATGCTTTTCAAGCAAAGTATGTCAAGATAAGAAGAGAAGTAAATACACTCTTTAAATCTCTTAAAGGGACACTGTACAACAAATTTAGCGTTCGTGATTCATATTGAGCATGAAATTTTAAGCAACTTTATAATTTAATCCGATTCTCAAATGTTAAGAATTATCTTGTTATCTTTCTTTGCAAATCAATAATTATAATTTAAATTACGGACAATTGTTGCAAAAAACCTGGGTTGTCCTTGATGATTGTTGGATAAATTAATCCAACCAAAAAAACCAAGTTCTGTCCAGAGTACTGAAGCAAATAAACTATCTATTTAATGCATTATTTTTAAATTAATGATAGCAACATCACAAGGAACATTCATAATATGAGACACTTTATAAAGTTGCTTAAAATAGAATACTCATTCAGAATGTATAAATCATTAATTTTTTAACTGTCTCCCTTTAAGTATATTTTGAGTTCATGTCCCTTTAAAGAGAAATTTCACAATAATGCTTGAAAAATCAGAAACCTAGGCACCTTCCTTTTGCTAAATTAGTATAACATATGAGTAAAGCATATTTAGATTAACTTCTGGATTGTTTTACACACTGACTGAAATATATATTGTAAAGGATGTATTTCTGAGTCTTCAGCTTAGTGGGACATTAAGCTATATGTTATGTATGCATTTTGGATAAGATTATAATATTTGAACAACTTAATATGTTTTGGTATTCAATCATTAGATTGTAATTATATATATTCTTGGATTAAATACATATCTACATAGGCTATTTTGATGCTGATTGTTGGTTGCACATAGATGCCTTATGTAATTGACTAAGATATGTGCATTGATGTATCTTTTTCGAAGTATATTTAAAGACTGAATGTAATTCTATAGTACTTTCTAAATATGTTTAAATTCTTTTATGAATTTTTTGAAAATCAATACACAATATACTTTGTGAATGTCCCTTTAAGGACCAAAACATTTTGAATGTTGATTTAACATTGTCAAAATAAACTAAAGGGGAATGAAAATTATATATAGATATGTGATGTCTAACCCAAGAGGTAAGATTTTAAAAACTACATAATATTAATAACTATAGTTAAATGACTCCACTAGAAAATTAAATCTATTAACCTGGCATCCAATAACTAGCTTGTGAAAAATATGAAGTTAAATGACCTACCATTTATAAATGTAAAAATTAAAAAAGTTTAGAAAATAATGTTTTGACATACCTAAGGAAGATACAAGATCTTATAAAATTAATTTTACATTCAACAACACTGTCACTTTAATGTAATTGAACCACTTCCCCTTCTTAAAAGTGAAACAAAATAATTTATGTCAAATTTTGACTACATATCCGAAATTTTTTTAACATCTAAGAATTTCAAAAGAAAAGCATCGATGGATCTCACTCCCCAATTAATTTAAAAAAGATAGTTTAATTTAATATTCTCTGAATCAGTGGATTTTAAAAAATTAATGCATTATTTGATCTTATGCATGTGCTTGTCAAATAGCCAACTACCAGTCATGGGAGTCAAATTGTTTTTTATTGACAGATTATATGGATATTTATTATAATCTGTTCAAAAGAGTGTATTTAATAATAAAATGTTTATTATTACCATTTAAAAAATTTAAAGTTTCTGAAACAAAAACAAAAAATATATTCCTGGAAGTCATCAGATGACAATCTGAAATTAAAAAAGAAAATTTTAACAAAGTTAATACACACGTTGTCAAATATTCATAAAATACATTTACAATCATCTTGTGTCTATGCTCTAACTTTGTTCTACATTTTATCAAGATATTTATTAATTAAATTTAAAAATAAAGAAAATAAACATACACCATTATATTGTGTAATAAAAATTAAATTTAAATATCTGAATTTCTAATTATACATAATAATGTATATCACATTTCAATAATATATATGTATGCTGAACATAAATGTAATATTTCATGTCCATTCAAATACCTCTATATCAACTATAATATGTATTCCTTTTTCTGATTGTGATCCCTAAATATCTAATTATGAACTAAATATGACTAATGTATGTAAGCTACTAATATTCAACATTCTTCCTGTGATTCTTAACTAGCATGCATTGGTACACCAACCTGGATAATGCATGGTCTTTGAAAGTCAATTCAGGGGTAAACAGTTGATCTTCAATAGGTGTCTTATTCATCAGTTCATAAAATAGAGGACTGAAATACCATCTAAAAAAGTAAAATCATCTAAGTGTCTGATTGTGATCCCTAAATATCTAATTATGAATTAAATATGACTAATGTATGTAAGCTACTAATATTCAACATTCTTCCAGTGATTCTTAACTAGCATGCATTGGTACACCAACCTGGATAATGCATGGTCTTTGAAAGTCAAATCAGGGGTAAATAGTTGATTTTCAATAGGTGTCTTATTCATCAGTTCAAAAATAGAGGACTGTGAAATACCATCTAAAAATTAGAAAATAATCTAATTGTCTCCAAAAGGATGCCTCCACAGCCTTATTCTATCAAATAGTTGGCACTTACCATGTGAACATGTCTTTGTATGGTTTTCAAGGTCAGCAGATTTGAAAGATAATGCCAGACATGATCCCATTGGTATACTTCAATTTCAATCTTGGCTTTTTCCACTGTCAGTCTGGGCAATCTTCACTGTCAGGCTTCTAATTCTTCCCTTTCAGTCTTCAGATTAAGTCAGCTCCCTAATGGCAGAAAAAGTTTAATAAAAATTACTACAAGTGTGTGAATCAGTTCTGTACCCCTCTACCACCCCCCATTTCATAATCAATTTCTGTCACTAGCTTACTAAGCGTGTGTAGCATCTTGTGTTATGTTCTATCAAGTGTGAAGATGAGTCATATTGAGCATAACAAACCTCTAATGTGTGACATTGAACCATAGTCATGATAGAGGATAGTTATGCTAGAGGATCCCTTTCTGAGTATTTACATTTTAAGTAATGTGTAAACTAAATACTAGTTTACAAAATGTATGCCATATGATGTATTTGTGTACAATTCATGCCAGCAACAGTCCATACATTTATACTTACCAGCTGAAGTCCTCTTTAAAAACCAGGTGACAAAGACTCGCTAAAGGACCCAATGCCCAGAGCATCACCTATATTAATAAATGAAACACATTTTTAGCATTTGATGAACAATCCTAACATGTTTGCACAATTCTCTACTTGTCATTTCCCTAGAGTTCACATCTATTGACAATACTCCAGTCTAACTTCTATTATTTACCGTCTAAAGTGGCGGTTGATGATGTCTGCTCTGACATTGAGCCCCTCGTCCCGGAATGGCCCCTCTAGAACAGGATCATCCTCCTCATCTCTGAGGAGGTTTCGGTGCGCCAGGACGCCCTGCAGCATCCCAGCCCGCTGTGCAATATTATGCAGGACGCTACAGGCTACAACGATCTTAGCCACCTTCTTTGGGTTGTACTGGAGGGCTCCTCCTGACCTGTCCAGGCACCTGAACCTCATCTTCAGGAGCCCGAACATCTGTTCAACCACCGCCCTGGTTCTCTTATGAGCCCTATTGTAGCGCTCCTCAGACACATCAGTCGGGCTACGCAAGGGGGTAATGAGCCAAGGCCGGCTCATGTACCCAGAATCACCTATAAATTATGAACAGAACATAATTCAAACAGAATCCTCAAAATAGTATTTGGAGTCCAATAAAACTTTTTGTACACGATAATCCACTAACAAATGTTTAATTTGTAAAAGAATAATCTAGTTCAATATTATTCTCTATCTTCCCATTTCAGCTAAGACATGCTACATATGCGTATTTCTCCTAAACCAGACCTTGTGTAAAATGGCAACTAAATGGTTACATTGCATTCTCTATCTGAGCATTTAAGGTAAGACATGCTACATATCTGCATTGAACTAAAAGTAGACATTAGCGGAAAGAGACAATGACATGGTTAAATTGCATTAGCTAATATCTTCCCATTTCAGCTAAGACATGCTACATATGCGTATTTCTCCTAAACCAAACCTTGTGTAAAATGGCAACTAAATGGTTACATTGCATTCTCTATCTGAGCATTTAAGGTAAGACATGCTACATATCTGCATTGAACTAAAAGACATTAGCGGAAAGAGACAATGACATGGTTAAATTGCATTAGCTAATATCTTGCCATTTCAGCTAAGACATGCTACATATGCATATTTCTCCTAAACCAAACCTTGTGTAAAATGCAAACTAAATGGTTACATTGCATTCTCTATCTGAGCATTTAAGGTAAGACATGCTACATATCTGCATTGAACTAAAAGTAGACATTAGCGGAAAGAGACAATGACATGGTTAAATTGCATTAGCTAATATCTTGCCATTTCAGCTAAGACATGCTACATATGCGTATTTCTCCTAAACCAAACCTTGTGTAAAATGCAAACTAAATGGTTACATTGCATTCTCTATCTGAGCATTTAAGGTAAGACATGCTACATATCTGCATTGAACTAAAAGTAGACATTAGCGGGAAAATAAAATAAATGGTTAAATTGCATCCGATAGCTGAACATTACGCTAACATTTTAAAACTACAGTGGCAATTGTCAAACTAATTAACCATGTTGTGCACAAATACTCACCAACGAGATAACCAGGGGGCATTTGTCTTTCCTCAAACGGTCTCCACAGGGACGACAGAGAGAGGATGCGGGCATCATGACTAGCCCCTCCAAAATTCGCACACACATGCATAATCCTCATCCGTGCGTCACAAACATACTGCACGTTGAGGCTATGAAAATGTTTGCGATTTCTGAAGGGCAAGTCATCAATTGGAGCATGCAGCGCAATGTGGGTACAATCAATGGCTCCCAAGACATTGGGCAATTCAGCAATATCAAAGAATTCCCGCTTCAGGCGCCTCCAATCACCATCATTCTGTGGGAATCCTATGTATTGCTTACTGATACGTACCATGGCGTCCAGAAAGTTATCAAACACCACAGAGAATGTACCTTGAGCCAGGCCATGCATGTACAGTTCTCCGGATTGAAAACTCCCGGAGGCCAGGACGTATAGACAACTTAGCATCTTACTCATGGCGGGAATAGCAGTCCTTATTCTTATACGTGGCTCCAAATGAGGTTTAAGAAGATCGTAAAGGCCAATGAGCTGTTCGCGATTGAGCCGATACTTATCATAAACCTCAAAGTCGCTCATGTTTTCCAAGGTGGGTCTCACCCTGTAGACAGGAGGACCTCGAACCAGACGACCCCTTCGTCTCAGTCTGAGCCGCCGAGGCTGCCTGATTCGATCAACAGCTAGTTCGCCAATAGCAGCACCAGCAGTGTCTACCATGTCATCGTCATCCATCTTTCAAAACAGCGTAACAAGGTATGCACTTGATCTGATGTGGATCACAAGTGATGCTTTGGCCATGTTGTTTGGTGGATTTATAGTACAATTAGTCCAATGGTATTGAGTTTGTAATGATTGCTAATTGTATTCACTTGTTTGTATGTGAGCAGCGCGAATGCTTTCACAGTGGGCGTTTTTTTGTTGTTTGCTGAAATGTTGTTTTCCAACAATGAATCTCAATGTGAAAGTGTCAAATATCACACATACAGTGCATGTTTGTAATGTTTGATCATATGCGTAATAAATATTTATTAAACACGATCTTATAGTAAAAAGCACACGTCCAGGCTAACATGAATGAAAGTGCATAGTTGTGTATAATGTGCATAGAATGTGATCGATCAATGTTGCTGCAATATTGTTTGTAAACGATAAAGTAACATCTGCCATCTGTAGTATTGTATATATAAGTGATTGCCGAGCTGTCAATATTGTACGCGTCCCTTTCAAATCGCAATAATAATTCAGAACTTCCCGTCTGCCATCTGTAGTATTGTATATATAAGTGATTGCCGAGCTGTCAATATTGTATGCGTCCCATTCAAATCTCAATAATACTGAATAACTTCCGGCTGTCATCTGTAGTATTGTGTATATAAGTGATTGCCGAGATGTCAATATTGTATGCGTCCCTTTAAAATCGCAATAATAATTCAGAACTTCCCGTCTGCCATCGGTAGTATTGTGTATATATAAGTGATTGCCGAGCAGTCAATATTGTATGCGTCCCTTTAAAATGGCACTAATACTGAAGAACTTCCGGCTGTCATCTGTAGTATTGTATATATAAGTGATTGCCGAGCTGTCAATATTGTATGCGTCCCTTTCAAATCGCAATAATAATTCAGAACTTCCCGTCTGCCATCTGTAGTATTGTATATATAAGTGATTGCCGAGATGTCAATATTGTATGCGTCCCATTAAAATCTGCATAATAATTCTGAACTTCCGGCTGTCATTTGTAGTATTGTATATATAAGTGATTGCCGAGCTGTCAATATTGTATGCGTCCCTTTGAAATCGCACTAATACTGAAGAACTTCCGGCTGTTATCTGTAGTATTATATATATAAGTGATTTGCGATCTGACAATATTTATTAATTGTCCCATTCAAATCTCCATAATAATGCTGTTCCAAACTGTTATTTACGTATATGTTGTATTGTAGTATTGAGTGGTAAATTTCTGAAAGGGGCGGTACAGTCGTGAATCTGTGATGTGCATGGTTGAATCTTCTAATGACGTCATGATATTATTAACCTGCCTATGTAGTTCTGAAATCCTCATTGTGTTGTTGTATTGTACTACATTGTTATTGTGTGCTGAATAAAATCTAAATGTGTGCTTTGTGGTTGCGTGATGGGTGATGCGTGTTATGTACATGTACGTATATATTGTGATTGTGTCCCACATATGCTGACTTCTATATAGCGGTCTGGCATTGTTGTTCATTCCCATAAAGTGACATCTGTAATCTGGTGTAATGATGTTCGTGTTGTACGTAATTCCTAATGGTTTCTTGTGATGGAATCATGATGTTAAAAGTACAGTAAAATCCATATGTTGTGTTTTGTGATTCCTAGAGAGAATGTAATGTGTTTTTCCCCCATCATTTGAATGCACATGTATGAGTGAATGTTAAAAGTAATGTATGTGCATCCATGACTGATCATGTGTTAAGCCTATGTAGATATGCTGTTGCTGCAAGCATATGAGTTGAATAAATGAAATGCAATAATAAAGGTAAATGAGAATTGTTTCCCATTGTGTAGTGTTTGTGAATCCTGAAAAGTTTACATTATTTTTGTGTCCGTTTAAATGTAATATTTTGATAAAAAAAAGTTTGTTACTAGTGATGTTGATTTGTAGTTGATGTAATATAAAAGTCTGAAACAATTTAATGGTGTTGTGAATATTCAATAAGTACAATCCATAAATCCACCATAGGGAAATAGTCATTTCTTGATCTATTTATCATAGCTGGGTCTAACGCATAAAAGCATGTATTTTCGAGCTCTGGTATTTGGAGTTTTTCGGTCTACGCTATTTGCGTGCGTTAGGGAAATGTAGGTTTCGTGTGCACGAGCACGTCTTCCCAATAGAAGTCAATGGAGGCTCTAAAATTTGGTAAATTTTTTTTTCAAAGACTGGTTTTCCTCGTAAAGTGAGTGACGTCATGAGCTTGTGTGAAAAAGTAACTAAATCGTGTTCTTTTTGTAATAAATAAATATTTTTTGTATGTCATGTGGTGTATATTGTTTGTATGCATCGATGAGTGTATATTTGTGATAATCTTATTAGTTAGATGTAGGTATATGAGGGTCTTTTCCCGTGTGTCAATGTAAGTCAATGGGAAAATGGATTTGTGTAGTTTTTTTTCTAACACCCGAGATCTCGCAACTTTGATCCTTTGTATTTTGATGAAAAATTAATAAATCTAAAAAATAAATATAGTGTAGTGTTTGTATGAGTGTAAGTGTACTTTGTGTAATATTTGTTTTGTGATTCGTGAATGTTTATTTTGTCGGTATATGTTTACTACTGGGTCTGAGGTGTCGGTAGAAATTTGAGCGTTGGGTGATTTTTGAGTGTCGGTAACTGAACTCTAAATACCAGAGTCCGTAAGAAACCAGCGTTAGGGGCCTCTAACGCTGATTTTCACGGCTAACGCCAAACTCCAAATCTAGGACTAGGTATCATGTCATTTTCTATATATTTATTTAAACTTGAAGGCTTTATGAATAATAACTTCTTCAGTTGGGTTTTCTCCTTCATTAGTATTAGTGTCTGAGATTGTGAAAGTTTCATTAATATCAAAATCCCACTCAGTTGTATTTAAACCTGACATGTTCACTTTTTATTTAAGTGCTACAACTGTATCAATTGAAAACAAAGTTTTGCAAAGTTAACCTATTCTGTTACAAATTTTCAAAACCCTTTTGTGTGTTTCTATGTGTGCAATATTTACCATAAAGAAAGAACATTCACTGTGTTCAGAATAATCATTTGTTTTTAAAGTAACAGCACCGCACAGATAATCAATGGAATGGCTTGACAAATAATTGCTAGTTGCTACCTTTTAATTTATGTAGCAATTAATGGTGCTAGGAGACTGAGTTTTAATAATCATACTCTAATTAAAAGTTTGGAAAAGGTAATAAGAATCCAAGAAAAAATAGATAGAATTGGGGTAAAGTAAGGAAATAGGGAGAAGACAGCATTATCCAGCACTAAATTATTAACCCTTAATTACCAATACACATTAAGGTTAAATTTGAATAAAAGAATGGAAATAGTCAGCAGATTGCTACAAACTAAATTCCAATGTAATGCTAAATGCAAATCATTAACAAAAAAACAGCAGCAGTGAGTTAATGTCATATAACAACAACACAGGTTATTATCGCAAGGGACCACTTGAATTATGCCATCTAAAAATTAGGCAAAATAAGTCCCAAAGATATTGGGGTCCAGAATTGAACTATATATATAATGGGGATCCCCTCCAATATCTTTGGGACTTATTTTGCCTAATGTTTGTAGTGCTGGATAAGGCTGTCTTCACTATTCCCAGATTTGTCATCCTTCACACTTCAACAAAGAAGATCTTTCAACGAAGTCACAAGAGTCCTCCAGCTGAACCAAATCCGCTACAGATGGGGGTTTCCCACCAAGTTAATCATTACCAAAAATGGTACCCAACATACTGCCCTCACCCCAAGACAAGCTCAAGACCTGCTGAGGACCTGGAATTTGCCCGCTGGAAATGTAGACGCTGATCCGCCTCGACCACAAAGGGTGGGGCCTCCGCTGAGAGTGGCGGCCCAAGCCTGGAATCCGGGCAGGCAAGATCCAGTCCGCTGATCCCTCACTCCTCGGCTGGGGGAGATCATCTTCTTATTCCCACAACAAGGCATGGATCTTGGAGATCTGGTCTACCTACTTATTGACCAGGCCCATACCCGAGCTAGGACTGTGGGAAGTACACTACTGCCGCTTGAAGAGTGGTAACGTACTGATGGACAGTTAATTGTTTATTGTTAAATGTTTACAAGTTCTTGTTACAAACTTTGAGGATTGCCAATTACTACTCCTATGGTTGCTAGACACTCTTGAATTATTAAACCTGCCTCTAGGTCTCATTTGTTCTTGCCTTTCTTTTTCCCCTTCTTATTTCCGCTTGTTCCTTCATCCCTTCCCTTTTCCTCCCCTTCTCCTTCCTTTCCCCCCTCCCCTCCCCCTTCCTTCCTTTCCCTCCCCTCCCTCCCCCCTCTTTCCTCCTCCCCTTCCCTTTCACTTCTTCCCCTTTTTTTCTCTCTTTTTTTTCTTCCCCCTTCCCCTTTTATCCTCCCCCTCCCTTACCCCCTCATATTCCTCCCCCCTTGCCCTTCTCCTCCCCCCCTCCCACTCTCTTTACCCCCTCCTCCCTCTCTCCTCCCCCCTTCCCTTCTCTCTCCCTCTATCTCTGTCCCCTTCTTTCCACTCTCACTCCTCCCCTATCTCCCTTTCTTCCCTTCCCTATCTTGTCTCCCTCTCGTCTCTTCTCCCCTTTTTTCCTTGATCAACAGGAGGAGAGGTATCCTGGACGTCATTATACCTATATAGATGCCTCCCAATATTCTAACAAGCAGTGGCTATACTCACGATGATATTTACCTAAGGAGGGGGCTGGGGGGAATTTACTTTGTGTTACATGTAATGTCTGGAGAATGTTTGGGTACTCTGCTGGGCCTGTGGATGGATGGCATACCCAGGTATGCTTTCCCATTCTTCAAGATTTGGTGGCGTTCCAAATCTGTATCATGTCCCCTTCAAACGCCCTTCTCCCTCTCTCTCCTTCCACTTTCTTCCCCCCTCTTTTTCTTTTCCCCCCACCCTCTGACTTCTCTGGTCCTTTCTCATCTCCTTAGCTCCTCTCTTTGCCCTCCCCTCTTCTCTCTCCACTCCTCATTTCTTCCCTCCCTCCCCCCTTTTCCCCCCTCCTGCCCTCCTGATCTCTCTTCTCATTCCCTTACACCTCTTTTCTCCCATCTACCTCTCATTCCTCTTTCTTCACCTGGTCCCTTGCATCCCTCCCTACCTTTAGGTATACCTTTTATTTTATTTTTTCAAAGTGTTTAATATTGTTATTTATTGCGGCGTGCAGATGTTAATATAAATGTTTCAAAGTTTGTCTATTTAATAAGACCTGAATGCAACGTTCACTGCTTGTCAATGCTCCACCAATGTCTTTGATATTCTTATATCCCTTACTTTCCCCAAGAGCAAAAACATGGTAAAGGGATATTTATTAGGCACTCCCCCCTCCTCTCCACTACCCTTTTCTCCTCCCCCCTCCCTTCTCCTCTCCCATGATCCCCTTTTCTCCTCACCCCCCCCTCCCCATTAGCTCTTAGATTAACTGTCCCGCAGCTTCTTTAGCGATGTGTTTAGAGTATGACCATTACACACCGGTGGTGGAGGGGAGCCTTAGAGTTGAACTCTCCTCCAATCCCTTCCTTTGCCCCCCTGGTGTTGTCCTTTCTGGTGCGGTTAGGGATAACCTAATCTATCCTCCGCACTCCCTATTTGGCAGAGTGTAGTAGCCTCTGCCCAGCCCGAAGAACCTACTTAATACCAGAGTGTATCATATCCCCAGTTACCCCCATCTAGGTTAGTCCCCATACCCCCCTGCTCCCCTTTTTTTTTTTTTTCCTTCTCTTCCACATCCACAATGAGAATTTGTACGCTCAACGTCCGGTGTCTTAACTCCCCCACTAAACGAAGCCTGCTTCTCAAATTTTTAAAAACCCAGTGCTTGGATGTAGCTTTTATACAGGAGACTCATTGGATGGAGTCTCGGGCCACCATATTTAAACCTAGGGATTTTCCGGTCCGTCTCTCCTCTACTTTTCATAAAAAGGCTAGAGGCGTCACTGTGTTGATTGGTAGCCATATATCCTACGAACCTATGTACCTTGAATCTGACCCTTCAGGCCGATACATTATATGCATTTGTTGACTAGACAACACACTGGTTACTCTTGTGGCTTTGTACTCCCCTAATGTCAACCAGACCCATTTCCTTAGTAGAATACTGAGTAAGGTGAGTCGACTTAAGCAAGGGCATGTACTTATAGGTGGAGATTGCAACCTGGTGTGGGACCCAGTTAGAGATAGAAAATCACAGAGGAAGAATCCCCCTTCTCGTGGGGAAGAGCACTATTCTCACCTATTTAGAAATGTAGTCTCTCAACATTCTTACCATGATGCCTGGAGAGCCCTGCACCCTGATGTTGATGACTACACCTGCTACTCACCTCCTTCCAAGTCTTTCTCGAGACTAGATTATTTCTTCTGTCATTTGCGGACGCTACAGAAAGTGGCGGAGGCAAGGATAATACCTTGTGTCTAGTCGGATCACAACGCAGTGGTTTTAGAAATCACCTTTTCCTTGTTAGGGTACAGCGGACGCTCCTGGCGTTTACCAGAGTATCTCCTCGTGGACGAGCTAGTTCCCTCCTGGATGCAGGAGATAGAGGAGTTCTTCCGTATAAATGATACTGGATCTGTATCGGCACTAACTCTGTGGTCAACGCTCAAGGCTTACCTCCGCGGACTCTTTATACAAAAGACATCAGAAACCAGAAGACTTAAGGGGGCTAACATAGCCCAACTTTATCATGACTACACTAACTCACAGAAGGAGCTTAGGGGGGACAGATCGGACTCCCTGACAAGGAAAGTCCAGTCTCTTAAAAAACAGATCAAAGTATTTGAGCTCGAGAGAGTTCAGAGAAATCTTTATCTTTTGAAACAAAGATACTACCACAAGGGAGATAGGGTGGATAAACTTCTAGCTCACAAACTTCAGCAGAGAACTCTGCTGAACAAGATAGCTTTCATCACAAGAGACAATAGAAAATTTTATTCCCCAAGCGACATAGGAGAAGTCTTTGCTGATTACTACAGCTGCTTATATCAGAAATCTGAAGACC
The DNA here is from genome assembly GCF_027579735.1 of Bombina bombina. Classification (NCBI taxonomy): domain Eukaryota; kingdom Metazoa; phylum Chordata; class Amphibia; order Anura; family Bombinatoridae; genus Bombina; species Bombina bombina. Next base: position 1,171,267,039 of record NC_069501.1, on the reverse strand, counting down.
CACATTCGCATTTTGCTCCAGCATCTGCTATCCCTGAGTTTCTCAAAAAGCTCCACCTAACACAGGTCCCTGAGGACCTGATGGACCTTCTCGCAGCCCCTATCTCTGTGGAGGAGGTTGCGGCGATGATTAAGAGCCTCAAGACACACAAATCTCCAGGCCCAGGCGGCTTTGATGCCACATTTTATAAAAAATTCACGGCTCAACTATGCCCCATACTAACGCGTGTGTTTGGTGAAGCCATGGACACTGGCAGGTTCCCCAAAGATTTTCTAGAAGCATCGGTTATAACCATACCCAAGCCCGGGAAAGACCCCGAATACTGTGAAAATTAATTACAATAAGACAGAAGCCTACGCTATAGGCCTGTCTGACACCACATTAGAGACCTTGAGAGGGTTTACCCTTTCAAATGGTCCACTGAAGGACTAAAACATTTGGGTGTCATGCTCTCTCATGATCCCAAACATATTGTGGCCATGAACTATGGGTCCCTTCTTAGGGATTTTCAGCAGACTGTTGCTGGCTGGAACGTTTCGGAGGTATCTTGGACGGGTAGGGTCGCGGCTGTGAAGATGCTATTGCTTCCAAAGCTGACTTAACTATTTAGGTGTCGGTTGCAGTCCCGGCATATCTTCTCAACCATTTCCAATCTGTCTTTACAAAGTACATTTGGAAGGAACGCCACGCACGGCTGCCTCTGGCTCAAATACAAAAAGATGTGGGGGCATCTCTGTCCCTAATATCACCTATTACTACAAAGCTGCTATGCTCTCACATATAACAGCTTGGGGGGTTAGAGATTGCTCCTCTTGCTGGTTCCAAATAGAACAGGGCTCATTACCCACTGGAGTTGACTTGGCCGACCTTATATGGATCTCAGACTATGCTGAAGTCTTAAATGGAATTCACAGCCGCATAATTAAGACCTGCCTGAGACTTTGGATGGAATTGCGATCCCCTCCCCAATACATTCAATCAGGGCTTTGCTGCATTGCCTCCCTGACTTCCACCCCAGGAAGTGGGAGGCCTTAGAGATCAGACTGATTTCGGATCTGTACAGAGGGGACGCATTAGCTATCCCACCCCACACCTACCCAACGGACAACTTCCCCAGAGAGCTACAGTTTGAGTATCTTCATATGGCCTCACTTCTCCTGTCTTGGGGATTTCAGAAATCGAACATGCGAGTCCTCACCAAGTGGGAGAGGAGATGGTTGGCGGGCCGATCTTTACGGGGCACCCTATCATTCCATTACAAAACTCTACTCGACTCTTCCCGCTTCATAAAAACCCGGTCCAGGGAGAGGGACCTGGGGTTGGTGGCCCCAGATGGGACTTGGCAGTGTGCTCTCCAGGATGTCAACGCAGCAGTATGGTGTTCTAATTTGTTTAAATTATATATTAAAATCCTACTCAGGTGGCACTGGGTCCCGACCAGGTTGCACAGAATATTCCCCTCCCGTTCAGCGGATTGCTGGAGGGGTTGTACACAACGAGGTACACACCTACACGTCTGGTGGGAATGCCCCAAACTGGGAACCTTCTGGACTCAGGTGGCGGACTTACTGAGACACTTAGGTCTGACTGACTGTCTTACGGGAGACATGGCTCTTTTTCATCTTGGACTGCAGGATCTCCCAAAACCATCCAGACTACTATGTGTTATCATTCTCCTGACAGCAAAACTTGTTATAGCTAGGCAGTGGACAAAAAACACACTACTAACACTAGCCGCAGTACTGGAGACCCTAGACTATATTAAAAAAATGGAAGAATACGCGCTGAGAGTTGAGGGTCGCTATGACCTATATTGCTCCATCTGCTTCTTATTGGATGAACATAGAAGGGTCGGAGTTACACCTGGGTGAATTATTAGACCAGCTGATGGTCAGATAGCCCCGTAGAACTTCAGACTAGTCTGGACTGATGGTGGCCTGATCATTCCTTCATGATCATTCCTTCATCGTCCCCTGGACCCCCTTTTTTTTTCTTTTTTTTTTCTCTCTCCTTGCCCTACCCCCCCCCCCCCCAGAAGAGGTTCTTTGGGTTTCCATACCTCCCATTACCCCATTATGTTTACCTGACATGCCATGTTTTAAAGTTTATAAATTTACATATTGTTCATTTCGGACGACTCTAATCCTGTTAAGCACCTAGTTTTTCTGACCCTCAAGGTGCACTTTTGAAACTGAGAACTCTGTCTTCTGATAAGTACCAGCTACCAGATCCCTATCGTGGATCTATTTTACATTGTTGATGCAAGAGTGTTCACTATCCAAAAACTGAGGCAACAATGAAGGTCAAAACCATAATTTAATTAATGTTTTGCTTATCCTTGTTTACAGTGTGAAATTACTGTTTTGTATTATAGCCTGAGATGTTGTCCTTCATTCTGAGATTGTAACTCTGATTTTCATTCCCTGAATAAAAATATTTATAAAAAAAAACAACAAAAAAAACAACACAGTCTCATAGCACCATTAATTGCTACATAAATTAACAGGTAGCAGTTATTTGTCAAATCATTCCATTGATTATCTGTGCGGTGCTGTTACTTTAAAAACATATATATATATATATATATATATATATATATATATATATATATATATATATATATATATATATATATATATATTAGTTATGTTATATTTAAATTTAAAATAAGGTTATTTCTGAGCTTACAGGGACATCAAACTCATATATGTAATTTCATTATGCAGATAGAGAAGACAATCTCAAGTAGACATGTGCGTTTCGATTCGTTCCGGACGGAATTTGTTAAATTCGGAGATTCGGATTGATTCGAATTTCCGAATTACGGTAGTACTGAATCTACTGAATAAATCCGAATTAGTTTGGATTTATTCGGTAGATTCGGATGGCCATGGATTACACTAGTATTGTACAGTATATTAGGTTATATCACTCTGCTATGGGTTACACCTTATATACAGTACATAATACAGGTGGCCCTCGTTTTACAATGGTTCAATTTACACCGTTTCAGAATAACAACCTTTTTTTGCAGTCATGTGACTGATATTGAAAAGCATTGAGAAGCAGTGCATTTATTAAAATAGCCAGTAGGTGGAGCTGTCCGCTTGTGTTGCAGGAAAGCCAAGCAAGCTGAAATTAATCAGTTTAACCAGACCTGAGCTATAGAGCAGATTTCAAAGGAACAAGATCTTCCTGTCTATAAATCAGTCCAGGTTGGAATGCATAGAAAGAACCGTTTGCAGAAACATGCAAGTTTAGTCTGTGTTGTGTGATTATTTTATTAGGTTTATAATGCTGTTTAGCAAATGTTTTTGTTCATTTAACTTAGTTTAATTATATATTATGTGTTGTGTGGTTATTTTATTAGGTTTATAATGCTATTTAGCATTTAAAGTCTTAATTTCAAAGCTTTAAAAATAATGTATTAGGTGTTACTTATGACAATTTTGAGAGGGGCCTGGAACCTAACTCTCTCACTTCCCATTGACTTACATTATAAACTGGGTTTCAATTTACAACGGTTTTGATTTACAACCATTCCTTCTGGAACCTAACCCCGGCGTAAACTGAGGGCTACCTGTACTAGTCTAATACACAGCACATCCCACCTAACACATACCGAAATTCAGAATTTCCGAACCGAACCGAAACCAGCTGAATTTATTCGAATCCGAATGAATCCAAAACGAATCCGAAACGAATTCATTGAAATTTTTCCGAATTCGAATCGATCCGAACCGAAATTCGAAACAAATCAGAATCGATCCAAACTGAACCGAAACAAATTTTTCGACCATGCGCAAGTCTAATCTCAAGCAACATTAAACATTTTTACTTATACTATTCCTCAGATATTCCGTTTAGTAGAAATAGCAATGCACATGTGCAAGCCAATCACATGAGTAATCTATGTGCAGTCATCAATCAGCAGCTACATACTTTATTTAAATATGCTCTTCATCAAGGATATAAAAAATAATGAAGATAAATAAAAGATATATCAAACAAAAGAATAATTAACAACATTTCATGCTATTTATACATAATTAAACATACATTTATTTTTTCCTGTCCCTTCAAGATAATACTTAAAGTAATAGAGCGACAGCAATATTTATCGTAAATATATATTTATTACTATTTTATTTTATTTTTTTAAATACTTTTTATTAAGAGTCTCCAAGCAGTACAGAACAAATGAAATTCAATGTGAAACACTAGTGCACAAATCCAAAATACATGCAATAAGACATGGTTAGCACCATAACATGCTGTAGACAGTATAAATGAAACACATTGCTTAATGATATTCCCGTTTGTTAGTACAACATAAGAAACACCTCCTAGCTGATAATGAGGGCTACTTTTGGACCCTTTCAACACTTAAAGCCTATAGGAGGCAAATAATAACTAGGGGACCACTGTTGGGTCCCATCTGGTGGTAGAACCTTCTATTTTTATTTATATATATAGAGAAACTAATAGACCACTCATGGGCCATACACGTAATATAAAAACAACTGCAATTAGCTAAACAACGTATAAACTCTAGACAGTAACCTCACAGTAGTAAAACATATAAAGTAAACTTTATGAAGTAAGTTGCACATACGCGGATACAGAGAACTCTGGGCGGCGATCTTATAGATAAAAATTACCTCATGAGTCAGGGCCTGCTCACATAATACTACTATAATGTAGTAATTTAAGTTAAGTTTAGGGCATCATTATAAATAACGTTCTATAGCTGAGTCATCTTAAGTCAGCAGTCAGTATAAAATAGTAGAACTATAGTGAAGATAGCCAACCTCAATATATTTGTGTCCAGTGCAGCTTTTAGAAATTACCGTTGAGAGTCTAGAATGTATAGGCTAGCAGTAAGTATTTACAATGGTCTATTATAGGTAAAAGATGGGCAACTCTTGGGCCCTTAACTATTACTTGAACTATTTATATAGCAAAAGCCATTTATAAAACTAAATTAAACTCAATACCCAGGGGAAAATATCCTGATGTAGGGGGGTTATAGCAGGGTATCTGAGACTCAAGCATATCAAACCTTATATCTGAGCTGTGATTAAGATACTACATGGCATTATCAGTCTCTCAGGAAGTATACATATAGGAAAATTGTTCAATGCTATGGGATATATATAGGACACTTCCAGATAAATAATAAGCTTGAGAACAGGTTTTTCAGGTCTCAAATCAGACTACTTTTGGGAGCCTCACTGTTACGCAGTGTATATAGGAAATAATTTAAAAAAATGAGTTTTCATCTAGAACTTATGCAGATCCAAAACCAGCATTCCTGATACTGAGCATAATAATTATAATGTCCAAATACCCCAGAAGAAAATACGTACCTATATAAGGGGATAAACCTTACCATGGCATATTATTCTCTATGCAATAAAAAACATGTTAATAAACATTCTAGAGGCAAGTCATTATAGAGCCTAGACTTCTAAGTTATATTAGACTACCTTATGTAAATATGTTAAGCCGATTACATTATTTAGACATAAAGTAAAAAAAACATTCCTGTCCCCCAAGCAGCACACCAACACAGGCTGCTGTTACTATATACAATTGGTTATGGAACTCGAGTCAGGCACAAAACTTTACACACAAAACTTTGAAATGCCATGAGTAGCTTGAATCCTCAAAATATCCGAAAACAGTTCACACTTGGACCAGGCATTAGTTAAAATGCGAGTGTGTAGCATTGGCATAATACTCAGGTACAAGCCTGTCCCCAAGCCTGCCGGCTAAGAGAATATGCCTCCTTCACTAACCAACTCCAGCCCTGAAGATTCTACAGAGTCCCAGTCCCTTTGGAAGATAGGATACAGCAAAGTCCTGCTTCCCTTTCAAGACGTTTTGCTGTAGTCGCCAATATTGAGCGGGACCGATCTGGAAACTAGTTTCTCTAAAGAGAGGCCACAAACTATCCTGCATGCGTCGATGGTGTTGCGATATGAGTCCATCACTTGCAAGGTAAAATCGGCTTGTCATCTTCAATCTTGGTATACGCTGAGGGGTTGTGGATGGTGTCAAGTAGTTAGGCATCCCTATTGTATAGGCAAAGATCTTTCCAGCCTTGTCGCATACCGTAGTCACCCCACTTTCCACCGCAACAATCATGCCAATTACCCTCTCCTTGTTTTCCTCTAGAGGGCCGGCCGCATCCCCCTGGGACACAATAGAAGGTAGAGCTCTCACACTTTTACTGGACTGTAAGCAAACCTGGCCCTCCCTCTCAGAAGGAGCAGACATATATAGTTGCTATTCCATGGCCACTTCTTCTGGCTCTGCCCCAGTCTTTGCTTCGTGTATAGATGCTGCTTCGCCTAAGTGAGTATATTCCATGAGGGACAAAAAGTGGTCTAATCTAGCTCACATTGTGCGCTCAAAAGAGGTCATTAGGTCTTGTAGGGTCGCACAAAAATCCCCCATTCTCAATATTGCTGTTAGGCAGTTAGGCAGAGGCTTTCAATATTCTCTGCTCACCCGGTTCCCCGAGGGGGAGCTGAGCTCTCTCTTCTTAGAGGCCACCAGAGACACTCAGCGGTCCAGTCTAGGAAGTCCTGTTGCGATATGAACACAGATTTTTATGTTATTCCATTCAGCAAAATGTCCTCTGTGTCATGTGTTATAAGTACTTGCTGGATGGCTAATTATTTTCCAGATTACAGGCGGAATGCATTTCTGGATTACAGAGCTCCCAGTTTAGTGGTCATCTTGGACCATAGCCCGGACATGCCCCCTTTTTAAAAAAAAATTATAAACCAAAATAATAAAAACATAATGATAGAAGCAAAAAAAAAAAAATCTAAAACCCTTAATAATGTCTTAACACCTCCTGGATTCCCTAAACTGCATCCGCAACAATGCTCACAACCCCTCACTAAGTTGCCCGAATAGTTCCGGCAGAAAGGGTTCTGTCTAGGTTCCCTGATCGCGAGCTGTAATTAAAACACAAAATAAAATATGTTCTAACAATTAATTTTCAAGATAGAAGTGTTAAAATATAGTATGATAATTTCTTACATTCTCTTTCAGCCATCTCCTGATCGTCCATCGCTGGCGATAGGGCTGTGGCAGCATCCTCTCCAATAAATTCCTCTCTTTCAGCTGTCAGAGATGAAACTCCAACAAAAATCTATCGGCTAGATTACGAGTTTTGCATTATGAGTGAAAAAGCTTTTTTTCACTCATAATGCAAAACTCGTAATCCAAATAAAAATTACAATTAATACCTAAATTATTCCTATTTAAAACTAAATAAATACTTACCTGTAAGATAAAACCTAAGCTAGCTACAATATAACTAATAGTTATATTGTATCTAGCTTATGTTTTATTTTTATTTCACAGGTAAGTTTGTATTGCAGCGACCCTGAAGCACAACTGCGCATGTGCGAACGGTCCTACGGAGAGCCGAATAGGACAAATCTAAAAAACAAAGTGTATATACATACACCTAGATTTAGAGTTTTGCGTTAGAAGGGGTGCGTTAGCTACGCATGTTTTTTTTCCCCCGCACCTTTTAAACAACGCTAGTATTTAGAGTTCTCTGAAGGGCTGCGTTAGGCTCCAAAAAGGGAGCGTAGAGCATAATTTACCACCACTTCAACTCTAAATACCAGCGTTGCTTACAGACGCGGCCAGCTTCAAAAATGTGCTTGTGCACGATATCCCCATAGGAAACAATAGGGCAGTTTGAGCTGAAAAAACACCTAACACCTGCAAAAAAGCAGCGTTCAGCTCCTAACGCAGCCCCATTGTTTCCTATGGGGAAACACTTCCTAAGTCTGCACCTAACACCCTTACATGTACCCTGAGTCTAAACACCCCTAACCTTACACTTATTAACCCCTAATCTGCCGCCCCCGCTATCGCTGACCCCTGCATTTTATTATTAACCCCTAATCTGCTGCTCCGTACACTGCCCCAACCTACATTATAGCTATGTACCCCTAATCTGCTGCCCCTAACATCGCCGACCCCTATATTATATTTATTAACCCCTAATCTGCCCCCCCAACGTCGCCGCTACCTAACTACACTTGTTAACCCCTAATCTGCCGACCGTACCTCGCCGCCACTATAATAAATTTATTAGCCCCGAAACCGCCTCACTCCCGCCTCAATAACCCTATAATAAATAGTATTAACCCCTAATCTGCCCTCCCTAACATCGTCGACACCTAACTTCAAGTATTAACCCCTAATCTGCCGACCGGACCTCGCCGCTACTCTAATAAATGTATTAACCCCTAAAGCTAAGTCTAACCCTAACACTAACACCCCCCCTAAGTTAAATATAATTTAAATCTAACGAAATAAAATAAATCTTATTAAATAAATTAATCCTATTTAAAGCTAAATACTTACCTGTAAAATAAAACCTAATATAGCTACAATATAACGAATAATTATATTGTAGCTATTTTAGTATTTATATTTATTTTACAGGCAACTTTGTATTTATTTTAACTCGGTACAATAGCTATTAAATAGTTAATAACTATTTAATAGCTACCTAGTTAAAATAAGTACAAAATTACCTGTAAAATAAATCCTAACCTAAGTTACAATTAAACCTAACACTACACTATCAATAAATTAATTAACTAAACTATCTACAATTATCTACAATTAAATCAACTAAACTAAATTACAAAAAATAAAAAAAGATTACAAGAATTTTAAACTAATTACACCTACTCTAAGCCCCCTAAAAAAATAACAAAGCCCCCCAAAATAAAAAAATGCCCTACCCTATTCTAAAATAAAAAGTTAACAGCTCTTTTACCTTACCAGCCCTTAAAAGGGCCTTTTGCGGGGCATGCCCCAAAGAAAACAGCTCTTTTGCATTTAAAAAAAACATACAATACCCCCCCCAACATTACAATCCCCCACCCACATACCCCTAATCTAACCCAAACACCCCTTAAAAAACCTAACATGAAGATCTCCCTACCTTATCTTCACCACGCCGGGTATCACTGATCCGTCCAGAAGAGGGTCCGAAGTCTTCATCCTATCCGGCAAGAAGAGGACATCCAGACTGGTAGACATGTTCCTCCAGGCGGCGTCTTAATCCATCCGGCGCGGAGCAGTACCGTCTTGAAGCAGCCGACGCGGATCCATCCTCTTCTTCCGGCGACTCCTGACGAATGAAGGTTCCTTTAAGTGACATCATCCAAGATGGCGTCCCTCAAATTCCGATTGGCTGATAGGATTCTATCAGCCAATCGGAATTAAGATAGGAAAAATCTGATTGGCTGATTGAATCAGCCAATCAGATTCAAGTTCAATCCGATTGGCTGATCCAGCCAATCAGATTGAGCTCGCATTCTATTGGCTGTTCCGATCAGCCAATAGAATGTGAGCTCAATCTGATTGGCTGATCCAATCAGCCAATCGGATTGAACTTGAATCTGATTGGCTGATTCAATCAGCCAATCAGATTTTTCTTACCATAATTCCGATTGGCTGATAGAATCCTATCAGCCAATTGGAATTCGAGGGACGCCATCTTGGATGACGTCACTTAAAGGAACCTTCATTCGTCGGGAGTCGCCGGAAGAAGAGGATGGATCCGCGTCGGCTGCTTCAAGATGGTCCCGCTCCGCGCCGGATGGATGAACATGTCTACCGGTCCAGATGTCCTCTTCTTGCCGGACAGGATGAAGACTTCGGACCCTCTTCTGGACGGATCGGTGATACCTGTCGTGGTGAAGATAAGGTAGGGAGATCTTCAGGGGCTTAGTGTTAGGTTTTTTAAGGGGGTTGGGTTAGATTAGGGGTATGTGGGTTGTAATGTTGGGGGGGTATTGTATGTTTTTTTTAAATGCAAAAGAGCTGTTTTCTTTGGGCATGCCCCGCAAAAGGCCCTTTTAAGGGCTGGTAAGGTAAAAGAGCTGTTAACTTTTTATTTTAGAATAGAGTGAGGCATTTTTTTATTTTGGGGGGCTTTGTTATTTTTTTAGGGGCTTAGAGTAGGTGTAATTAGTTTAAAATTCTTGTAATCTTTTTTTATTTTTTGTAATTTAGTGGGGTTTTTTTTTTGTAATTTAGTTTAGTTGATTTAATTGTAGATAGTTTAGATAATTAATTTATTGATAGTGTAGTGTTAGGTTTAATTGTAACTTAGGTTGGGATTTATTTTACAGGTAATTTTGTACTTATTTTAACTAGGTAGCTATTAAATAGTTATTAACTATTAAATAGCTATTGTACCGAGTTAAAATAAATACAAAGTTGCCTGTAAAATAAATATAAATCCTAAAATAGCTACAATATAATTACTCGTTATATTGCAGCTATATTAGGGTTTATTTTACAGGTAAGTATTTAGCTTTAAATAGGATTAATTTATTTAATAAGATTTATTTTATTTTGTTAGATTTAAATTATATTTAATTTAGGGGGGTGTTAGGGTTAGGGTTAGACTTAGCTTTAGGGGTTAATACATTTATTAGAGTAGCGGCGAGGTGCGGTCCGCAGATTAGGGGTTAATACTTGAAGTTAGGTGTTGGCGATGTTAGGGAGGGCAGATTAGGGGTTAATACTATTTATTATAGTGTTAGTGAGGCGGGGGTGAGGCGGTTTAGGGGTTAATACATTTATTATAGTGGCGGCGAGGTCCGGTCGGCAGATTAGGGGTTAATAAGTGTAGTTAGGTAATGGCGATGTTGGGGGGGGCAGATTAGGGGTTAATAAATATTATGTAGGTGTCAGCGATGTTAGGGGCAGCAGATTAGGGGTACATAGGGATAATGTAGGTTGCGGTGGTGAGCCAGATTACGGGTTAAAAATGTTTATTAAAGTGGCGGCGATGTGGGGGGACCTCGGTTTAGGGGTACATAGGTAGTTTATGGGTGTTAGTGTACTTTAGAGCACAGTAGTTAAGAGCTTAATGAACCGGCGTTAGCCCATAAAGCTCTTAACTCCTGACTTTTTTCTGCGGCTGGAGTCTTGTCGTTAGAGTTCTAACTCTCACTTCAGACAAGACTCTAAATACCGGTGTTAGGAAGATCCCATTGAAAAGATAGAATACTCAATTGGCGTAAGGGGATCTGCGGTATGGAAAAGTCTCGGCTGGAAAGTGAGCGTTAGACCCTTTCCTGACTGACTCTAAATACCAGCAAGCGGCCAAAACCAGCGTTAGGAGCCCTTAACGCTGGTTTGGACAGCTAACGCAGAACTCTAAATCTAGGCAATAGTGACTTAACCAGCTATAATAGATATATACAGGTGATAGATTAACCATCCGATTCTCATAATCTTTATAACATACTGCACACACTATCCTCTCTCAGGGATGTAGATACAAAGAACCAATCATAATTGTGATGCGTTACTCCTAGATGCATGTTATGCCACATCAGTGCCATCAACTAACGAGCACTCAGTCTTTTGACTGTTTGGCAATACCTGCTATAGTGTTAAAACCTGTATGGCGAGACCTTAACTAAAATTTCATATGATGCCAATACTCTAACCCACAATCTAGTGGTAATACTATACCAGAAATTCTGAAACACATAGCAATGGTATACAGCATAATTGACAGATTTACTAGATACCGTGTCTATCACAATTATGATTGGTTTGTATCTACATCCCTGAGAGAGGATAGTGTGTGCAGTATGTTATTTAAACGTTAACCGTTTAAATAAATTTATTACTGAAAACGGCTAGTGCCTTCCTTTTTTCTATTTTTTATATATAGATAGAGAGATATTTTATATACATATATACATATTATGTATATAAATAATTTATATGTATTTGTTTTCATTTTCTTTGATCTTTCAGCTTCATATTAAATAGAGCCAAACATCATTTTGATCATATAATTGATTATCAAATGATGAATAATTTATATTTCACAAAATATTAAATATTAAGATATATATATTTTTTGCCCAATAATAACAAATTCACATATACATAATTTCAAAGTATAATCCATAATATAATAAATTACACTTACGCCTCCTAATAAGTGACCTAATCTCCCTGTAGAGCTCCTTTTCTCGCCACAACAGTTTGCTAAATTACCAGAGACACTGAAGGCGCAAACGTATTATCCCTGAAACGCTCCTCATCCTTCGCATCATCTCATAGATGATCTTGTCCTGGTCTTCGTGTGCTACTCCTCTCACTCCTCCTATCCTCCGAGGGAAGTATTGGTTCATCCCGTATACAAGGATGACCAATTCACTATCCAAGAAACATATTGGGCGCACCATCATTAAAAACGGAAATCACTCTAAAATAATTAATCACTGTGACACAACTGGCACAAGTATAGACCAATGTGATTGGTTATTGACAGTAGAAAACATATATTCATATTTTATTGGTGGATTTTTTTAATCATGCGATCATGACCATTTCTATGTCCTCCATACTGTCAATTTGTAAGCATATAATATGATATGCGCTACCAATGACTGACCTATAAAAAGGATATACTGTGCAAATGTAATAATATCTGCATCACCAATAATACAAGTATAAAGCAATCTAATTGTTGATTGAGTAAAATACGTCTATAGAATTAATATAGGCTAATTGGATTGATCACATGAAAATAAACACTTAATGAAAAAGAACGATATTGTGGTTATTTTGTGCCTTACAATTCTTTTAAATTATATTATATTTGTCAGCAATGACGGCCTTATTAATAGTATATCCTTTACGAATATAATATCTGCATAAGCAAAGATTAGAGAATACAGCTATTTATTTGTTGATTGTATATCTAATTAATAAAGGCTGATCGAATTGATCACTTCATGAGTATTTAACTATTAAAGGTGCATGGAAATGGACTCGATTGTGTGTTTACTTAGTTGATTTTGTGTTTGACCTAAGTAATTGTTGGAATAGCTGTATTTGTGAGATTTTTTTTTCTTTGACTGTATATGGCGTCTGCGGAGTCTGGGAAGACCAAATGCAGACGCAATATACAGTTTAATTTTGATCAGAACCGGGTTCTTGTAACCAAGGTTCTAGATCACTATGATTTCATCTATGGTTCCAAAGCACAGCAGACCTCTCTCTCAAAAAAAAAATGAGATCTGGAGAGGTATAGTTGACAGTGAATCTGCTGAAGGCTCTAATGCGAAATCGGTGGAGCATTGTTAAAAAAGATTCTCGGACATTCAAGAGGATCTTGAAGGCCAAGCTGGCCAGCGAGAAAAAGTCTGCACATACTTCAGGTGGTGTCGCTGCGTATGTTCCAGAGCTCTCGTCATACGAGACTCTGCTGATGGAGAAGTTGGGGGCTAATATGGCTCAAGGTCTGGATGAGGTCGGGCATGACACTGAGGAGTTGGCAGGTAATTACACTTTTATTACATGCGTTATCCATGTCGCAAATTATTTTGTTTAAAATAATATTTAAGCCTTTTGTTTTATTTACTTTATTATATGCACTAACTTTATTTTTCTCTATTTTAAAAGTATATGTTTTCCAGCATCTACTAGTGCTGCTGCTGCAACTGCTGATGCCACAGTACCATTGGCCGTCAGTTTCATGACTGAGTCAAGCCACAGCCAATAGAATGCGAGCTCAAACTGATTGGCTGATTGGATCAGCCAATTGGATTGAACTTGAATCTGATTGGCTGATTCCATCAGCCAATCAGAATATTCCTACCTTAATTCCGATTGGCTGATAGAATCCTATCAGCCAATCGGAATTCGAGGGACGCCATCTTGGATGACATCATTTAAAGGAACCGTCATTCGTCGTTAGTCCGTCGGTGAAGAAGGATGGCTCCGCGTTGGCTGGAAGATGATGGCTCCGGAAGAAAGAAGATTGAAGATGCTGCTTCATAGAAGACTTCATCCCGATGATGGACTTCTTCAGCCGCCGCTTGGATCCAGACTTCAGCCCGATGATGGATTTCTTCAGCCGCCACTTGGATCCAGACTTCAGCCCGAGGATGGGTGTCACTCTTCAGCCCCCCGCTTGGGCTTGGATCAACACTTCCGAGGCTTGGATAAAGACTTCTGAGGACGGATCGGTGAACCTGACATGGTGAAGATAAGGTAGGAAGATCTTCAGGGGCTTAGTGTTAGGTTTATTTAAGGGGGGTTTGGGTTAGATTAGGGGTATGTGGGTGGTGGGTTGTAATGTTGGGGGGGGTATTGCTTGTTTTTTTTTTACAGGCAAAAGAGCTGAATTCTTTGGGGCATGCCCCGCAAAGGGCCCTGTTCAGGGCTGGTAAGGTAAAAGAGCTTTGAACTTTTTAAATTTAGAATAGGGTAGGGCATTTTTTTATTTTGGGGGTCTTTGTTATTTTATTAGGGGGCTTAGAGTAGGTGTAATTAGTTTAAAATTGTTGTAATATTTTTCTAATGTTTGTAAATATATTTTTATTTTTTGTAACTTAGTTCTTTTTTTATTTTTTGTACTTTAGTTAGTTTATTTAATTGTAGTTATTTGTAGATATTTTATTTAATTTATTTATTGATAGTGTAGTGTTAGGTTTAATTGTAGGTAATTGTAGTTAATTTATTTATTTAATTAATTTATTGATAGTGTAGTGTTAGGTTTAATTGTAACTTAGGTTAGGATTTATTTTACAGGTAATTTTGTAATTATTTTAACTAGGTAACTATTAAATAGTTCTTAACTATTTAATAGCTATTGTACCTGGTTAAAATAAATACAAAGTTGCCTGTAAAATAAATATTAATCCTAAAATAGCTACAATATAATTATAATTTATATTGTAGCTATATTAGGGTTTATTTTACAGGTAAGTATTTAGATTTAAATAGGAATAATTTATTTAATAAGAGTTAATTTATTTCGTTAGAATAAAATTATATTTAACTTAGGGGGGGTGTTAGGGTTAGAATTAGTTTTAGGGGTTAAAAAATTTATTAGAGTAGCGGTGAGCTCCGATCGGCAGATTAGGGGTTAATACTTGAAGTTAGGTGTCGGCGATGTTAGGGAGGGCAGATTAGGGGTTAATACTATTTATTATAGGGTTATTGAGACAGGAGTGAGGCGGATTAGGGGTTAATAACTTTATTATAGTAGCGGTGCGGTCCGCTCGGCAGATTAGGGGTTAATAAGTGTAGGCAGGTGGAGGCGACATTGGGGGCAGCAGATTAGGGGTTAATAAATATAATATAGGGGTCGGCGGTGTTAGGCGCAGCAGATTAGGGGTACCTAGCTATAATGTAGGTGGCAGCGGTGTACGGAGCGGCAGATTAGGGGTTAATAATAATATGCAGGGGTCAGCGATAGCAGGGGCAGCAGATTAGGGGTTAATAAATATAATATAGGGGTCGGCGGTGTTAGGGGCAGCAGATTAGGGGTTCATAGGGATAATGTAGGTGGCAGCGGTGTGCGGTCGGCAGATTAGGGGTTAAAAAAATTTAATAGAGTGGCGGCGATGTGGGGGGACCTCGGTTTAGGGGTACATAGGTAGTTTATGGGTGTTAGTGTACTTTAGAGCACAGTAGTTAAGAGCTTTATAAACCGCGTTAGCCCAGAAAGCTCTTAACTACTGACTTTTTTCTGCAGCTGGAGTTTTGTCGTTAGATTTCTAACGCTCACTTCAGCCACGACTCTAAATACCAGCGTTAGAAAGATCCCATTGAAAAGATAGGATACGCAAATGGCATAGGGGGATCTGCGGTATGGAAAAGTCGTGGCTGGAAAGTGAGCGTTAGACCCTTTAATGACTGGCTCCAAATACCAGAGGGCGGTAAAAACCAGTGTTAGGAGCCTCTAACGCTGGTTTTGACGGCTACCGCCCAACTCTAAATCTAGGCCTAAGTATAGTACACTAACCTAACAACTCCTAACCTAACACCCCATTAAATAAACCCAAATTACCTAAACTAATATATTCTAAAGTTACAAAAAATAAAAAAGACTAACATTACAGAAAATAAAAAATCAAATTACCAAATTTAACAAAATTAAACCTAATCCCTATGAAAATAAAAAACAAAAAACAAAATAAAAACACCCCCTACTCTAAGAATAAACTACCAGTAGCCCTTAAAAGGGCTTTTTGCAGGGCATTGCCCCAAGATAATCAGCTCTTTTTTAAAAAAAATACACAAAGCCCCCCTAACAGTAACCCCCCCACCCACCAAACCCCCCAAATAAAATATAAAATAACCTAACACTAAAAAACCTAAACTAACCATTGCCCTGAAAAGTGCATTTGTTTGGGCATTGCCCTTAAAAGGGCATTTAGCTCTTTTTCTGCCCTAAATAAAACAAATCCCCCCCAAAAACCCTTAAAAAACCCTAAATCTAACCCCCAGGTTGGTACTCACGGTTCCTAAAGTCCGGCAGAGAAGGTCCTCTTCCAGGCGGTGAATTCTTCTTCCAAGCGCAACGTCTTCTTCTTCAAGGAACATCCTGCGCGGAGCGGAGCTGAAGACTGCAGAGCTGAAGACCGGCGACCACAGAGCCATGGAGCGTGGAGGATCCTCGTCGTACGATCTCCGACGTACACTGAATAGTGAATCAAAGGTACGCGATTAAAGATGGCGTCCCTAGAATTCCTATTGGCTGATTTGATTTTTCCAATTCAAATCAGCCAATAGGATGAAAGCTACTCAAATCCTATTGGCTATTTAAATCAGCCAATAGCATGAGAGCAAGTGAAATTCTATTGGCTGATTTGAATTTATTATTAGAGTAGGGGGTGTTTTTATTTTGGGGGGTCTTTTTTATTTTTATAGGGATTAAATTTTGTTAAATTTGGTAATTTAATTTTTTTATTTTATGTAATGTTAGCTTTTTTTTAATTTTTGTAAACTTATTTTTTTTATTTTTTGTAACTTTAGAATGTATTAGTTTAAAAAATAATCAGACTGCCCTCTGGGCAGGCTTATCGACTAGTGCTAGAATAAAAGTTACATTTACACCTAACACCCCAACATAAGCCCTGAGTCTAAACACCCCTAATCTGCCACCATGACATGGCCGCCAGATACATAATGTTATTAACCCCTATCCCACCGCTCCCGGACCCCGCCACAACTAAATAAATGTATTAACCACTATTCCACTGCTCCCAGACCCCACCACAACTAAATAAAGCTATAAACCCCTATCCTGCCGCTCCCTGACATTCCTGCAACCTAAATAATGTTATTAACCCCTATTCTGCCGCTCCCGGACCCCGCCGCAACTAAATACATTTATTAATACCACTTACTAAACCTATTAACCCCTAAACTGCCAGCCCCCCACATCGCCATAAACTAAATTAAGCTATTAACCGCTAAACCTAACAACCCACTAACTACATTATAATGACCTCATCCCTATCTTATAATAAATTTAAACTTACCTTTAGAATTAAAATAAACTATATTAAACTATTAATTAACCTACCCTAACTATTATACTAAATTTACATTAAACTACAAATTAAATTAACTATATTACATATTTAAAAACCTAACCCTACTCAAATTATTTAAATCTACTATTAGAAATGACTAAGTTACACAAAATAAAAAAGAAATTCTTAAATTTTTAAACTAATTACGCCTAATCTAATAGCCCTATCAAAATAGAAAAGGCCCCCGAAAATAAAAAAAAACCTAGCCTACAATAAACTACCAATGGCCTGTAAAAGGGCCTTTTGCGGGGCATTGCCCCAAAGAAATCAGCTCTTTTACCTGTAAAAAAAAAATACAAACAACCCCCCAACAGTATAACCCACCACCCACACAACCAAACCCCCCAAATAAAAACCTATCTAAAAAAACCTAAGCTCCCCATTGCCCTGAAAAGGGCATTTGTATGGGCATTGCCCTTAAAAGGGCATTTAGCTCTTTTTCTGCCCAAAGTCCCTAAGCTAAAAATAAAACCCACCCAATAAACCCTTAAAAAAACCTAACAATAACCCACGAAGATCCACTTACAGTTTTTGAAGACCCGACATTCATCCTCAACGAAGCGGATGAAAGCTCAATCCTATTGGCTGATTGCAAAAGCCAATAGGATTTTTTCACCTTAATTCTGATTCGCTGATTTCTAAAATTCTGTTTAGTAAAGATCAAAGGTTAGCTTAGACAAAGTAACAATAACAATTTAAAAGGTTCAAAGCTAGCTTCTTTATTATTTCACTGTTAATAACGTTTAAACTCAGTAATTGTCACGCAATATACACAATGATTTCAAGGTTTAATATATATTGTTTTATGTATTTGGGAGACGTCCCACAGTTTATTTTAGAAGAGTATGTAAACAGCCTTATTGAATCATAAAGGAGTTTTAAAATTTTTAACAAGTACTTTATTATTATTTAAAAAAAAAAAATTAAGATAATAAATTGGAATTAATCCTGGATGGTGTATCCTGACTTTTTATACTGTCATCTTTTCACTTACACCCAATAAGATAGGGGTAATATACACTTTGATATAACAGCACGAATACACGGATTTTAGGTTAAAAATTTCACATTTAATTCACATAGTTCCCTGCCACAATACACTAAGTACACACTGTGTAGAGAGAATTAAGGACTAATTTAATCACCTGAAGTTTATATAATTTTTAAACATACTTCAATTGATAAAATATTGTCACTTTAATTTTTCACCTTTTAAAATATTATTATATATACTATATCACTATATTAGGAAAATACAAGGTTATATAGCCACGTACGATCCCTTAAGCTGGAAACAACGCCCCTATATACCTCCCTATCTAGACAATCTCATTTATAAGACCGAAGGATCTTATATCAATAGGGTGTTTGGGATCTTTTATAGTTCCAGCGCTCTACTCATTCACACCAATAAAAAAAAGTTATTAACCCCCATCCTGCCACTCCCGGAGCCCACCGCAACTAAAGTTATTAACCCCCATCCCGCCGCTCCCGGAGCCCACCGTAACTCTAATAAAGTTATTAACCCCTATTCCGCTGCTCCCGGGGCCCTCCGCAACTAAATAAATGTATTAACCCCTACACCCCTGGCCTCCCACATCACTACCACTTACTAAACCTATTAACCCCTAAACCTCCAGCCCCCCACATTGCCATAAACTAAATTAAGCTGGAAACAACGCCCCTATATACCTCCCTATCTGGTTAATAACTTTATTTAGTTGTGGCAGGGTCAGGGAGCGGTGGGATAGGGGTTAAAATTTTTAGTATAGTGGCGGTGTTTAGTGACACTGTATAAATAAAGTTGGGAAAAAGCCGAATAGCAGCGAGATTGATGACTGTTAGTTAACAACAGTCCGCTACTCATCACCTCGTACTTGGTGCACGTTTTTTTGACAACTTATTTGATAAATATGGAGAGCGTTTTCAGGTCCGCGGCCGCAATGTTAGGCGAGCATATTGGTGCCGGCGAATGCAGCATAGTTGACGGCTTGATAAAAATCCCTCATGGGGACAGATTTAATTTAGAAAGGGAAAGAGTAGTTATAAAAAAGGAGAGGTTAGATTTTGATAGATGGAGGTTAGTAATAGACAGGGCCAGGGTAGCTATCGATCAGAGGGAGCTGGAGCATAGGGAGAGGGCAGATGAAGACAACCGGAATTTTAGAGGTGTGCAACAGAGAGATCACCTCCACAATCTCCCCCTGCCTTTTAGAGATCCAAACCATGAGAGCAATATTTTTGGTTATTTTTTTTTATATATTTTTTTCTTTACTCTATATTTGTTACTATGATTTTGTATTATGCATTAAAAAAAGGCTTGTATTTATTTTTTGTTATTATTTTAAGATTTTCATTGAATAAATGATTTTCTGAATGCAGTTATTTGTTTGTTTTTATTTGATTTACATAATCTTTTTTTTAAAAAATACTTGTTGATAAAATTCAATGCATGTGCAAGATATACTTGGCTCAGTTTAGTAAAGGGACAGTCTAGTCCAAAATAAACTTTCATGATTATGATAGGGCATGTAATTTTAAACAATTGACTTTTATCACCAATTTTTCTTTGTTGTCTTGGTATTCTTAGTTGAAAGCTAAACCTAGGAGGTTCATATGCTTATTTCTAAGCCCTTGAAGGCCGCCTCTTCTCTCAGGGCATTTTGACAGTTTTTCCCCACTAGAGGGTGTTAGTTCATGTGTGTCATATACTGTAGATAACACTGTGCTCATGCACGTGGAGTTCCAAGGAGCCAGCACTGATTGACTAAAGTGCCCCAGTTTTTAATCGAATTTTTAAAAACCGGGCACTTTAGCATCAAAATTGACATTCACTTTAAACTGAATAGATAATACCTTTATTAGCCATTCACCAGTTTCTATTTCAGATAACGGGAGAAGGTTGCCTGGCTCATATCTACGCCTAGACTTGTCACAGCCTGGAACGATCCAGTTGCCAAAAAATAGAGGACCGATAGTAACGTTACCATCCCAGGGATTGCCCTAGTCCTTGCAGTCAGTGGTTCAAGAGTGTCCTTGATTTCGACATAGAGCTTGTCAATAGAAGCCCTATTGAGTCGAAATCAATGGATTCCCTCTAGATCAATGAGGGCATGGAGACCAGTCCTAGACAGAAAAACCCTCGGCACCCGCTGGCAACTTTTTTGACACTACGCAGCTATCATTACCCGTCTTGCTCTGCGTCTCCATAATAACAACACAATCTTGATAATGTTCATCAACTCCATTGCAAATGATTTTGGAAATTAAGTATTGTGTGTTGAATGAAACACCTTTTTATAATGCCAAGTTCTCATGCTATCCTTTGTGGGAAAGGGAATGCAATTTTAAACACATTTGCATGCATTTTTGTATGGAATAGTTTTCATTCTCTTGCTATCCTTTGTGGGAAGGAGAATGCAATTTTAAACATATTTGCATGTATTTTTGTATGAAATAGTTTTCATTCTTATGCTATCCTTTGTGGGAAAAGGAATGCAATTTTAAACACATTTGCATGTATTTTTGTATGGAATAGTTTTAATTCTCTTGCTATCCTTTGTGGGAAAGAGAATACAATTTTAAACACATTTGCATGTATTTTTGTATGGAAGAGTTCTCATTCTCATGCTATCCTTTGTGGGAAAGGGGATGCAATTTTAAACATATTTACATTTATTTTTGTATGGAATAGTTCTCATTCTCATGCTATCCTTTGTGGGAAAGGGAATGCAATTTTAAATACATTTGCATGTATTTCTATATGGAATAGTTTTCATTCTCTTGCTATCCTTTGGGGGAAAGATAATGTAATTTTAAACACATTTGCATGTATTTTTGTACTGAATAGTTCTCATTCTCATGCTATCCTTTGTGGGAAGGAGAATGCCATTTTAAACACATTTGCATGTATTTTTGTATGGAATAGTATTCATTCTCTTGCTATCCTTTATGGGAAGGAGAATGCAATTTTAAACACATTTGCATGTATTTTTGTATGGAATAGTTCTCATTCTCATGCTATCCTTTGTGGGAAAGGGAATGCAATTTTAAACACATTTGCATGTATTTTTGTATAGAATAGTTTTCATTCTCTTGCTATCTTTTGTGGGAAGGAGAATGCAATTTTAAACACATTTGCATGTATTTTTGTATGGAATAGTTTTCATTCTCTTGCTATCCTTTGTGGGGGGGAAATTGCTGAGTGTATTGAAGAAAAATGTGGTGTATTAACATTGCCAAGCATGACTTAGAAAGAGAATGCTATTAAAAAGCATTGCATTGGTTTTATTTGTATCAGTGTCTAAAAAGTATCACAAACCTTTCTGTGTTTTCATACTCCCGTTGATTTCTATGGCATTCGCGGCCTCTGAGGTGGCGGTTTAAGGATAGGTAAGCTGCATCGGAATAAACGCGAGCATACCTGTTAAATATTTGATAACTTTGTAAGAGGTTCAAAAAGAGTCGAATATGACAGCGAATGATCAGTATTCTGCTCGAATAAGACGCGCATTGATCTGCGTCAGATTGATCTCACTGGAGCGTATATTACGTCACAAATTTCAACATTTGAAGATGTTTTTGCTTTGTTAATAATGGCGGATCAAATTTTCATCTTATATGACTCGAGATTCCAGCGGATTAAGGCGTATTATCAGTTGAAGGTTTGATAAATCGGCCCCATAGTCTGTGATTTGAATTCTGTACCCAAAAATATTTACTCTTTTAAAACCAACATAGTCTTCTTCCATTTCACCATTCATTTATATAGAGACAATCTAGGGCAAATTTTCAATGTTTGCAAGATGGATAATCTGATTGAACAAGAATGAGGAATAAGGTAGAATGAGGTAGAGGATAATCTAATGTCTTCCCTCCCAAGTGTTGCTATGAGAGTGTCCAAGACCTTTATAATAGTAGATGTTGCCAAAGTAAATAAAAAAGTAAACTGGAAGTGATGACTAAAGTAGATTTCATCAGGTAGTTGCACAGAAGCATCATTTGAGTCTATAAAAGCCATAGATTGACACATGCATGAATAAAATACAACTCATTTGATGTCAGAAGATCTCTCCTGGATCTTGTACCTCAGAAGTAGGAAATACTTTTTTTTAACTCAGCACATTACAAGGTAGATGGGAAAGGGGGTTCCATAGTGTGTTTCTCAGTACCATATGTTTGTTCAGTACAAACAGCGGCAAAAACCTTCTTAAGAGATTCCATTTTGAAAGATATGAAAAATCTGTAAAGGTATCAGGTAAGAAAGTAATTACCTGAGTTAAAAGCTGAAGTCATGAAAGCAGGAGATCTGTTGCAAAAGCAGTGTAGAGCCAAACAGTAGTTCTCATTAGACAAGCAACTGGATACACAGTCAGATAGTAGTCAAAAGGAAAGTCAAATATCAGCGCCGGGTAATCTAACAGAGTCCATGGGGCCGAATTATCATATACGCTGCACATCGATAAATGCCGACAGCATACGCTCTCAGCATTTATCATTGCACTGCCAATCGGCTGCTAGCAAGGGGTGTTAATCAACCCGATCGTATTCGATTGGGTTGATTTCTGGCGATGTCTGTACTCCGCCTCAAAGCCGGCGGACAGGTTATGGAGCAGCAGTCTTTAGACCGCTGCTTCATAACTTGTGTTTCCGGTGTGCCTGAAGGCTCGCCAGAAACACGGGGCATCAAGCTCCATACGGAGCTTGATAAATATGCCCCAAGTATCAGAACATGAGAAAAAAAACTCATAAGCCACAGTTCCAAAATTCTTTGGCCAGATAATTAGTTCTCAGGTGACAAAACAGATAATGGAAAGGCAAAATATTGGTTCAAAATAACTTTGCCAGGGTTAGCAACAGGTGAGCAGGCCAGAAACAAGATTGTCAGGGTCTTTTATGGGAGAATAACTAAACACTGAATGGGAGACAGAGATAACATTTTTAACACCTCCCATTTAGTCTTGGTGCCAAAGATCACTTCTAACATAAAAAGTATAAATAGCGTTATCTTAGTGCACAAACATTTTCATAGGGAGACAGACGTGAACAGTGCACAGCACTGCCAGCAGTGTAAGTGATGTCCTCACAGCTTTAGACCCCTTCAGGATAGAGTGCCTGCTGGTCCAGGAATCCATAGCAGTGCGTCTTCGAACATGATCCAGGACCCGACTCAATGTAAGTATAGAGCGGTCCTTCCCTGACAAAAGGCTCAGAATTGACATCAATCACGTGACCTTGGAAACCAGTGAAAAACTAAAGTAGAAACATTTCTGTGTTTCCATGGCTAGAATTGAATAATTTCCTCATTTCAGATTTGCAGCACACTTTACAGTTCAACATAAAAGGTCCAGTTTGGAAAGTATCTAGCATGAATTGGTCCATGATCATGGCTGTTTAGATATTAAAAAGATGCACAAACTTACACACATATTAAAACATGCATACACAGACATAAATACACGTCTGCATACCCAAATTCACACACATTCATACACACAGACATACATACACACACATATATTTGTATGTATATATATATATATATACACATACACAAACACACAAATACAAACATGCATTTTGTAAACATTAAAACATTATATAGAAATACATAATGTTTGTTTTCTTAAAGTGAAGAAGATCCAATAAAAAGGGACCTGAAACCCATGTTTTTTCTTTCATGATTCAGACAGAGCCAGTAGCAGAACTACAGGGGTCGCAAATTTCGCAGTTGCGACCAGGCCCTAGAGTTCAGAGATCATCAAGCACATCCAGAAACATCACGCTGCACTTCCTCTGTTCCATGAGCAGCATGAGGGGTCTACCGTGCAGACAGCTACTACAGCTTTGTACTGTCAGAAGGAAATATTCATATATTTATGTTGTTTCTTTCCCGACGCCTTCTGCCACCAGCACCACAACAAAAGGGGCAGGCCTTGCGAGTGGTGAGATGTCTCCTATTAAAAGTAATGGAGCTTGCTGGAAAGGGACACTTTGCTCCATAGAGTAAAGTTAGCAGTGAGCAGGGGGCACACTTAAAAAACTAAATTGTTTAGCCAATGTAAATCCCATTACACTGCTTTCTGTGTATTGCATCTTGCAATCGCCTATGTTTTTGTAGGCATGTATTTTTCTATAATGGTTATAAATATTTTGGGTGTTTTGATAAAAACTCACCACCTTTTAGTTTGAAAGAAAAAAATTAGATCTGAAGTGCAAAAATCTTTACAGAATTACGCTGGGATTAGAGAGACAATTTCATATACACGCCCATGAAACACCCATGTTTAGCCCATTTAATAAAAAAAAACAATTACACTTTGTATTTTGTACTTATAAATACAAATTTACAGCACACATTTTATTAAGAGGTCATTATAAAACAAAATAAATCCTAGAAGAAAAGTACGGTAAGGAAGGAGGCTGGGGATTTCAGCATGAAAATAGATATTAATCCTTTTACCATTTATTACTACTTCTAATTCAACAACTGTTACCATTATAATGATAACAATAAAATGTGTTATCCCAAAGCTTGTATCTCAAAGTATGTGGTGGCCTGTGCATTTGTTTTTTTGTGGTTGAGCATCTATGTGGATGTGTTGTGTGTTGTGCATGGGGGTGCCTATGTGTGTGCACATGTGAATGTCTGTGAGTTCCGCAATCATTATGTAGGGCACACCCAACCCCCATTCCACTCTTTTTCTGTAGTGCAGCATCCCATACCCAACTCTTCCTTCAAAAATATTTTTTGTAGCATAGGTTCCCTCCCATTTCCTCCTTCTTCCTCCCCCCTCATCTGCTGGACCACCTACCTGCCTCCCGTCTTCCCTTACATACATCCCATCGGAACCAACAGAGATCATTACAGATAGTGACATATACCATGTCACTGCCTGTGAAAATAAGGCAATCTGCCTTCATATGGTAATGGAGCACCAATCAAGCTCTGTTACCATATGAAGGCAAATGATGGATGGCCAGGAACAGCAAGTCCAGGTTGTCCCTTGACAAATGAGATTGCTTGGGCTTCCAGCATTATGAGTGTAGATCTATGTTATGCAATATGCTGGGCTATGTACTACATGACATAGATCTACATTTTTCTATTAAACTTAAATACTTTAAAAAGTAAGGGGGCCAATACTTTCAGCCACCTCTATAGATATAGGCAAACAATAGAGCATTAAGAAAATGTTGTGATACATTACAGTTTCTTTTACAGCTTTATGTCCCTTTAAGAATAACAATGTTTTTAAAAGAGGATTTAAAAAAAAATAAAAAACTCATTCTGTGCATAATACAGCAGCACTTATCTGTCAAGTGTGTACTGATTTCTTTGCTGTCACAACTGCTGCAAATTATTTTAATGATCCTGCACTTTCCAGTCATTTTAAAAATCAAACAACATGAACACTTTTGACTTGAATCTCAACATTAGAAAGAGAATCCCCTGGTAATGCATGTTTTTACAAACGTATGAGCTTATAAACGAGGGCGACAATATGAATTCTTAAAGACTAGCACTGAGAAATTTAATGGTATCATTTTTCAAACTGAATTTACCAAAATAACACGCTGATAATAATTATCTTGCTTGTTAATAATAAAAAAGGATTTCCTATCGCCTCACTGGGGGCAAATCTTTATTTTTTTATGACTCTCATTTTCAACTTGTATCTAGAAATGTGATATCTAAGGACATTTAAAAAATCAGAAAGCAGTTATATTATTATGCAGAACAAAATGTCACACATACACAGCCACTAGAGACGTCACTTCGCTTTAAGTGTGCAAATAAAACCAAGACCATAAAAACCTATTACATATAATGATGGAGGAATAATTAAGCGAGTCTAATAGAGTCTGTAATATTAGAGCTAACATCAGAACAAGACATTTACATTAAAGTAAAACCTAATTTTATGTTAACCAAAACTGTAAAAACTATTACATAAAATAGATCACAATAGATATAAAAAGTGCATATTCCCAAAATGGTGATACATAGCAGATATCTCTATTAATGCGCACTTCTGTTGGTCTTGCATTATTTAAATAGCCATTGCCCTTATAAAGATTAAAGGGAACAAAATAATATATTTTGGCACAGCTAAAGTACCATGTAATTAACACATTTTCCATTAAAGGGTCACTGAACCCAATTTTTTTCTTTTGTGATTCAGATAGAGCATGCAATTTTAAGCAACTTTCTATTTTACTCCTATTATCAATTTTTCTTCGTTCTTTTGCTATCTTTGTTTGAAAAAGAAGGCATCTAAGCTTTTTTTTGGGTTCAGAACTCTGGACAGAACATTTTTATTGGTGGATGAATGTATCCATCAATCAGCAAGGACAACCTAGGTTGTTCACCAAAAATGGGCCGGCATCTAAACTTACATTCTTGCATTTCAAATAAAGACACCAAGAGAAGAGAATAAAGAAAATTTGATAATAGGAGTAAATTAGAAAGTTGCTTAAAATTTCATGCTCTATCTGAATCACAAAAGAAAAAATTTGGGTTCAGTGTCCCTTTAAACTTTTTAAAAAAACACATCAGACTATTTAAAAATATTTAAAACTGCTCCTTGGTAAAAACAAATATGTTAAATCAAAATAAATATAAAAAGAAAAAGATTGTGTTAAAACAGCAAATAACTTACTTGTTTTCATGCAAAATTAGTATTTAGAGATTCTCATTATTCTCATTACATTTCTGCCCCCAGTGTTTTAAGAGCAGAGAATTTTCAAAACCTAAATTTTATTCTGTCAGTTCTGGGCATGAGCAAATCTGACTCCCTGTTATCTAGTCTATTCACTAGCCTAGAAGCTTTATGACATCAGGCTAAGATAAAACTTCCTGCAAAGGCCCCCTCCTCCTTGTAGGGCTGTGACAGGAAGCACAAATGTAGTGTAAAAAATAAATAAAAAGGTAAAATCAGTTTAAATAGATGAATAATACATAATGCAATGATTTCTATTAAGTATAAGCAGCTGCCTAGTGGTTTTTTTTAATTATTATTACAACAGTGAAACAGACATCACTTTAACGTATGTATGTATTTATTTATGAGCCTTCCATTAATCTTAGTAAAAGGACATGAAACACTAATTAAATTTTAAATGCATTGGGCTCCATGTACTAAGCAGCGGGCGGACAGCTTCTCAATTCGCGAAGCGGTCCGCCCGCCTTCGCTACACACGAGCAGCGGATCTGTTGATCCCCTGGCCAGTATGTATCATTATAGTATGTATCATTATACACTCATCAGAGTGTGTAATGCCCGTCCCTTCATTCACGCGACCAATCGTGCAACTGAAGGGGCTATCAATCACCGAGAGCAAGCGAGCTCTCAGTGATTTTCCCTTGCCATCTCAGAGGTGGCGTAGGGTGTATGAAGCAGCGGTCTAATGACTGCTGCTTCTTACATTGCGGGAAACAGGTTCACATATGCAAACCTGCCCCGCAAGGGCTCCGGGCAGCTTTCGCTGATTCGTACATGGAGCCCATTGTATTGAGGTCATTCCACACCTCCCTCTAGTCATGGGTACAGCCATGTTGAAATTTGTCTTGACGGGGGGGAACTTCCGGGCAGCGGCCATGATTGGTCGCACTTCTGCAAGCTGCTCCAGCACTCTAGAGCAATCTTTATGATATCTCCTTTTACAGATACCATATGACCCAGAGATTAACAAATTGCATATTGGCTAAGGAATATCTACCTAATGAGACTAATTTTACACGAATGGCTGTTGGCTTCAGAGCCCGGAGCTTTATTTGAAGATTGTGGCCTTCAACACCAGACACGTGGATTACCCCCCAGCAGGATGCTCTTGGGCTCCTGTCGTTAGTAAGCTTGATAAGTGCACCTACAACAAACAGCAAATAGGCAAAGGAGCCTTTATTGAACTGGTCGCCTCTACATAATGGCATTTGCAATCCGGACTGTCCTGGAGGAGGTGGAATGTCTTCTAAGTTCCTACTACCTGCAATTTTGCACACAGCTGGATTTAGAGTGAGGATCAATGTGTAACAATGCCGCCCAAGCTATCTGCCTAGCTACTAAACAGGATCGTATACCTGCCCCCCAGCGCTCAGCTGACATACCCTTACACAAGCCGAGACCTAATAGTGAGGTTCAGGAAGGGGACCGATTGGAACACTTGGGGGCCGTGCACCTCCTCCTTCCTGGGGCCAGAGTCACCGCAGCAGCTTATACGGAGGGTGATGTGAGGCCCTCATTGCACCCATGTGAGCCTAGCCTAATACCGGTTCCCCATGATGCGAATTTTGGAGAAGGCAGGAAGAGAGACAGCACTACTGTAAGTTGGAAAACACAGCTAGTCACATCGTTTGTGTCGGATCCCTCAGCTAAGTCCCGCGATCAATCTAGGCCACCAATATCCCAACTCAATATGGTAACCTGGTGCCGACACAGAAAGGTTGGAGTCGGATGATCTAACTGTTTTCCGTTTTCCCCCCTGGACTCCATGTACACCACACACATCCCTCAGACGGTTTGATGACTTTAGTAAGGGGGCGATATGACAGCCTAATCATATAGACTCGAAGTAATGAAAGCTTAATGTTATGCAATTTTGCAATTCAATCCTCCTTATCTAATCTATGTTGCACTTTCTTGGTGTTATTAATACTCGAATTTGTTATCTAAAAATCAGAAGTGCTGTGGTGTAAAGGGGTAGAGGATGTTAGCAACATTTGCGCTCTACTATTTTTCTTTTTTTTTGCCTTTCTTTTTTATTTTCTTTAATGTCCTTGGGTATTGCCAGTTAGCATGCTTATCAGGACGCCATTGCAGCGATCCCTGCTTATAACACTCCAGCGCTACACAGTAGTCCCTTGGATTCTCTTAGTTTTTAGCTAAGTTTCAATTATAGAGGTTCCGGGCAACTGCTAGTCTCCCACATATGTTTTTGTTAGAGAAGCTCTTTTTACCACAGTCATCCCTTTCAAAACTGTTTTGCTTGCAAAGTTTTACTTGTCTATCTTAACACACGTTCTACTCCTTGTGCTCCAATATAGGGTGCATAGTAGGGTGATTTCATGATAATATGTGTATCTAAGGGCTCCTTCAGATAATCATGTATGTAATACACATTGCATTCTCACATTACAATTTCTTCTGAAGGGGAGGCTCTTTAAGTTAAATGTATGCTGCCTGATATATATATATATGGCATAGGAGATATATTCTTTACTAACTGGGTAAGGGACAATGTATAATAGTGTATTGCTGTAACTATACTTCTTTGTGTGACTCGTTTGCTGTCCCTTTAGTGATCACATACTAAGTATATAGCAATAAGGAGGAATAGGTTTGAGAAAACTATTTCTGTATACTGTGTTCATGAAATGTAGCGCATATTCTAGTCTGGCTTTGGTAATTAGAATGGGACCGCCGGCGGCCGAGGCGGACCAACACATCCAGATCTTAAATATTATTATAGCCATTATTAGGACACTGTTTTACTTGGTCACACTTTATATGCGTTCACTCTTAGCTTTTGGTATATACTGTCGGGAAACGACACTTTACTGTAAAAATTTAGCTACACCTCCTGACATGAACAGGTTTATCTATACACCAGGCTCTTACCCACCCCCATTATTTTGCCCTTTGATATATTACTCTAAGCCCCACAGCGCTAATCACACTGGAAGACAGATATCTAGCCATACACTATTCTCCATATAATTATAGATGTAAAAGTTAATTAGCTCCTGGACAATTTTCCAAAAATGGAACTAGCTGTTAATTTATCCACTCCTCCTAGATAAACTATAAACCATCCTTTCAGTACACTTAGTTCGGTCATCACTGTTTGGACTCTTAGACACTCATTTGGCGGCCAGGGAAAATCTAGCGTTATTACCTAGAGGCTCCTTTGTTAACTTGTTAACATGTTAGTTCACTATTATCTAATTATTTTAAGTTGAAAGGGATTAAATTTGGTCATATTTACATGTTTTTCTTCTACTATAATCCCTAAGAGCTTGTTATTTCTAGTTCAAAAATACCATAAAAATTTGCTATGCTTAATAGATAATAACATAAAAACAAGGTTCATCATTTGAGATCCACAAGTGGTCTTCTGTGTTTGAAATAACCTTCTTTCACTTTAAATTTCTTTTTATCCTTTTGAGGCCCAAGAGTGGCCTATTATGTCATGTAGAAGGTTGCTAAGACATTGGCATTTCATGTAATTAATGTTAACATGGTGCACATTTTTTTTTCTTTAACTTTATGCTGCCTATCCCTTCCTTATATTGTTTCCATTGTTTGTAAAACTTACGTATTTTCTCATGTGAATTAGTTTTTACGTTGTTGTAGGCCTCTAACTGAACCGTGAATAAAAATTATTTAAAAAAAAAAAAAAAAAGAAATGTCTTGACTGCATTCCAGTGCTGGTTTGTTTGTACAAACTGTAAGTAGCAACTTTCCTTCAGGTACCAGCATTGTAACCTAGGTTCCATAATGGTAGCAACGGTCATTAGAGGGAGAGGTTTTGAAATGTTTTTAGTGTCTCTTTAAAGATGTTCTTTGTAGGATGCAGAGGCAACCAAAGGCATGGGTGCACTTTAAAATTGATTTTAAATGCATCACATATTGAAATATATTAGAGAAGGATTAACCTATGGGGTTTGCCTTAAAGTGATGGTAAACTTTCCCCTTTATGAAAATGGATCTGGAATGTTAGTGATATTTTAGATATAGTTTAATTAATCAGTTGTAATAAAAGGTGTTATAAAGAACTGTTCTACAATCAGCATTCTAGCCTTTAGGCACTATTTTGTAGCAAGAGCTCTGATTGGAGAACAGTTCTAACCGTTCACAAAAAATATGACTTTTAAACTGGGCAGCCAGAATTTCACCATTATATTAAAAAGTAAGTTAGGGCGCATCTTCATTACAACTGATGAATTAAGCTCCATCTAAAATATCACTAACATTCTGTTTCTGTGTTCATAAAGCGGTAGAGTTTACCATCACATTAATGCTGAGGTGAGCATACATATATTGACCAAAAAAAATAGCAGTTTTTCCACTGTGGTCCAGAAAGTATGAAATGTATTTGTGGGAATTCAAAACTTGACTGTCCTACATATTTATATCTGACTCTTAACAGTTTTAAAAGTTTTTATTTTGTACACCAGTGTTTCCCAAACCCAGTCCTCAGGACCCTTACTCATGCCAGTTATTCATTATTTCTTAACTAGAGCACAGGTGAAATAATCAGCTGATGGATGAGCTGATTATTTCACCTGTGCTCTAGTTAAGATATAATGAATATCTGCCTGAGTAAGGGTCCTGAGGACTGGGTTTGGGAAACACAGCTGTTGGAGCATATATGAACATTTGCTTTAAAGGGGCAGTTAACACCAGAATTTTTGTTGTTTACAAAGATAGATAATCCCTTAATTACCAATTCCCCAGCTTTGCATAACCAACACAGTTATAATTATACACGTTTTACCTCTGTAATTACCTTGTATCTAAGCCTCAGCAGACTGCCCCCTTATTTCAGTTCTTTTGACAGACTTGCATTATAGCCAATCAGAGCTGTCTCCATGGTAAATTCACGTGCATGAGCTCAATGTTATCTATATGAAACATGTGAACTAATGCCCTCTAGTGGTGAAAAACTATCAAAATGCATTTAGATTAGAGGCGGCCTTCAAGGTCTAAGAAATTAGCATATGAACCTTCTAGGTTTAGCTTTCAACTAAGAATACCAAGAGAACAAAGCAAAATTGTTGATAAAAGTAAATTGGAAAGTTCTTTAAAATTGCATGCCCAATTTGAAACATGAAAGGTTTTTTTTGGACTTGACTGTCCCTTTAAATGTCTCTACAATGAGGAAAGCCCACCAAAATGTGCAAATAGTTGTTCTTGTTTAGAAGTTTTAAATAAATAATATTTAAATAAGTTGTTATAATCAAAAAAGCTTTATTGGAATATTAGTAGTTTGTGTGTGTGGGATTTATTGTATGTGCTTGGTTAAAAGTTATTGTGAAAGCATACAAACCTTCAGTTGGACAGAGGGCTAGCATAGTTGGTTAATATGAAAATTGAGTAATATAAATTAGAAAAAAATTACACTTGCCATGCATATCTTCACTATTCTTAAAGGGATACTAAACCTATTTTTTTTTTATGTATGATTCAAGTAGAGCATGCAATTTTAAGCAACTTTCTAATTTACACCTATTATCATTTTTTCTTCATTCTCTTAGTATCTTTATTTGAAAATGCAGAAATGTAAGCTTAGGAGCCATCCCATTTTTGGTTCAGACCCTGGGTAGCGCTTGCTGATTGGTGGCTACATTGTAGTAACCACTCAGCAAGTGCTACCCAGGTGCTGAACCAAAGATGGGCCAGCTCATAAGCTTACATTCCTGCTTTTTCAAATAAAGATGAAAAGAGAATGAAGGAAAATCAACCCGATCGTATTCGATCGGGTTGATTTCTGTCTGCCGCCTCAGAGCAGGCAGACAGGTTATCGAGCAACAGTCTTTAGAAACACGGGGCATCAAGCTCTGTACAGAACATGATAAATTGACCCCCTTGTGTAGACATTGCTAATGTTATAAATGACTATTGTAGATGGAAACAGTAGATTTTTAATGGAATATTTACATAGACTTACAGAGACCCATTATCAGCAACCATCTGTCCTGTGTTCCAACGGCCCATTGTGTTTGCAAATCTAAATTTATAATTTAAAAAGGCTAATTGATAAATAGAAAACCTTTTTGCAATTATGTCAGCACAGCTGAAAACTGTTGTGCTGATTAAAGAAGCAATAAAACTGTTAGTCATTAGCAGGGGTGAAACTCAGTGACGTGCGGTGAGGTCAGAGGCTGGTGAGGCACTGGCTGTGATACGCCCAAGAAACATACACACACTCTCTCTCTCACACACTCTCTCTCTCTCTCTCACACACACACTCTCTCTCTCACACACACACTCTCTCTCACACACACTCTCTCTCTCTCACACACACACTCTCTCTCTCACACACACTCTCTCTCTCTCTCACACACACTCTCTCTCTCTCACACACACTCTCTCTCTCACACTCTGTCTCTCTCTCTCACACTCTGTCTTTCTCTCTCACACTCTGTCTCTCTCTCTCTCACACACTCTCTCTCTCACACTCTGTCTCTCTCACACTCTCTCTCTCACACTCTCTCTCACACTCTCTCTCTCATACTCTCTCTCTCACACTCTCTCTCACATTCTCTCTCTCATACTCTCTCTCTCATACTCTCTCTCTCATACTCTCTCTCACACTTTATCTACTTATGCTCTCCTTGCAAATTCAGCCCATTAAAATGGGTTGTGGTTTCGATTAGCAAAAACCATTATTGTATATACAAAAATAAACCTAAAATGTTTCCTATTGTCAGGGATTTATCTCTTCTCACACTGTGCCTTTAAGAATGTGAACTCACTACCCCTATTTAAGGCTCCTCCCAACAGAACTCATTGCTTGGTAATTTGTTGCTCAGTGTCAAGCTGCTTCAGAAGAGACCTAGCCGTTTATACAACTTTGTATTTTCAACTTATTGCTCACCCTGAGTTTCTGCCTACTCGAATCAACCTGCAGATTCTGTTTTGTGCCTGAAGTTTTGCTCCGTTTGTTCACTAAGAGATTTCTCAGTCTCTCTCCTGAATTGAGGTTGTTCCCTGCAGCGTGTGACGTCACGCCCGACATTCTCCCGCCGCGGTTCTCAGCCAGGCTCTCTGTGATACCGCTGGGACTTGTTGCTGTCTGGTAACTGTATCGCTCTGTGCAAATATCATCTCCAATATTACTGGTCTGTATATATTGCATTGTATGAACTGTGTGTATTGCTGCAACCTCATTACACTTACACTTGCTATATAATATTTGTGAAACTTTCACTTGCTGGATATTCATATTCGCTTCAGATATCAAATATGCACTAAACCTCTTACTGCTACTTACCAAATTGCAAACAAATAACTGTGACAAAGATTATTACAACTACCATTACTCATTATCGGACTGCCTAAGCATATTTCAAACTTTACAACAATTAACCTCTATTGTGCTTGAAATGAACTGTTTGCTTTAACTTAAACTTTATCAGTTTCATCAGTTGAACACAGCTTATACTACTCTGATTGAACAACTCTGGAAATTACTAATATTCATTATCAAAGTATGCTTTACAAAATGACCAGAGGTTGATTTATTCACTTATCAAAGTACTGTGTGAATTTCAGTGTGTTTGCTAAAGCCTGCTGCATAAACTATTTTCACTGCTAGACTGTTTGAATTAAGGCACCTGCACTAATTAACTCTTTCACTACTGCTGAAGTCATTCCTATAAGACTTACTCTCTTTTCTGCTACAAGCAGTTATTGTTGCATGAAGGTTCCGTTTTCACTCAGCTACCCTGCTGTAGTGACCCTCAGATCAATGAGCATATCAGGGTTCCCTTAAGTTAAATCTGTGGGAATCCGAGGTAAGGTGTGAGACTGAGTGGTCCTGCATAAAGCAGTAAGCTGTAATTGTAGTGTTCTCTAAAACAACTAAACATATCCTAACATATTACCAAGCCTTAAAAAAGGAATACTACTAACAGCTAAAATCATGGATGTAAGTGAACTGTCCAGGAGAGTTGGATCTTTAGCTCAGAGTATGGATCACATGATTCAAGGCTTAAGGGATATACAACTAGAGAATCAGAGTATAA
Source organism: Bombina bombina (assembly GCF_027579735.1). Lineage (NCBI taxonomy): Eukaryota > Metazoa > Chordata > Amphibia > Anura > Bombinatoridae > Bombina > Bombina bombina. The sequence goes on along the minus strand of NC_069501.1, from coordinate 1,171,231,870 downwards.
AATTTTTTATTAATGATCATCTTGCTAACAAAACTCCTAATGTTGAGTCAACTCCAGAACCCATTGTTAGTCCACCTGAAAAGTTCTCTGGGGACAGAGCTATGTTTAGGGATTTCAGGAATTCCTGCACTCTGCTTTTTACTTTGAAACCTAAGTCATACCCAACTGACAGGATTAGAGTTCTAACTGTAATTTCATTTCTCAGAGGTGAGGCCAGGTCTTGGGCCAATGCTTTTTATGAAAAAAAATGATCCTATCCTAAATTCCCTAGAAGATTTTTTTTCTGCTATGTCTCTTTTACATGAAGATCACAATAGAAAAAATACTGCTGAAACTGCCATTAGGTCTCTAAGGCAGGGCAAAAGAATGGTAGAAGACTACATTACTGAATTTAAAAGATGGGCTCCTGACACCCTGTGGAATATTCCTGCTCTACGCAATCAGTTCCGTCTGGGACTCAATGATGCAGTTAAGGATGAGTTGGCAAGGGGTGTGATTCCAGAGGACTTGGATGAATTGATGACTCTCTCTATTGGCATAGATTGTCGACTTAGGGAAAGGAAGTCAGAGAGATCTTATTCAGAGACTACCCCCAGAAAACCCCCCAATTATCATCACTCAACTCCTTCCACAGCATTCACTAGACCCATAGAAGAACCCATGGATGTTGCAGTTATTAGGGGACCCTTGAGACCTGAGGAGAAAGCTAGGCGTAAGCTACTAAACTTATGTCTATACTGTGCTGAAAAGAACCATGCAGTTAGGGACTGTCCCTCTCTGATTCGACAAAAGAAGGGTAAGACTTCATCCAATGACCATACAGTTAATTTGGTTGACAGCATAAAATCTCATCTATCTATTTATGTCTCCTTACAGTGGTTCCATCAGAAGATAAACGTTCAGACCATAATTGACTCTGGGGCTTCTGGGAATTTTGCTGATAACACTTTTGTTGTTAATAATCACATCCCACTAATAAAGAAGAGTGTTGCATTAGCTATTCGTCTGGTTGACGGTTCATTCTTTAGCTCTGGTCCCATAACTCACCACACTATCCCACTCAAAGTGGTTACCCCTTCAGGACACACAGAGCTTATTTGTTTTGATGTTCTTCCATCTTCTGTTTATCCACTAATCCTTGGACTGAATTGGTTAATAAAGCATAATCCCACTATATCATGGTCCACAGCATCAGTAGTTTTTGATTCAAACCACTGTAAACAATCCTGTTTTGGGGTACACACACTTTGTCATATCACTGAACATAAGTTACCAGAATGTTATAGTGAATTTGCTGATGTTTTTGACAAAAAGGAGGCTGAGTCTTTACCTCCACACAGAGACTATGACTGTCCTATTGATCTTATACCTGGAAGCTCCATACCATATGGTAGACATGTGCACGGCTAAAAAATTCGGTTCGTTTTCGGTTCGGATCGATTCGGACATTTGAATAAATTTGTTTCGGATTTATTCGGATCCGAATAAATTCGTTTCGGATTTATTCGGATTCGGCTGAATTCGGTTCTATTCCGTTCCGAAATTCGGTATGTTTTTAGTACACTAACACCCATTTAGTACACTAAGTCACTAACACCCATAAACTACCTATGAACCACTAAACCGAGGCCCCCCCCACATCGCAAACCCTATAATAACATTATTTTACCCCTAATCTGCCGATCGGATATCGCCGCAACCTACATTATAGCTATTAACCCCTAATCTGCTGTCCCTAACACCGCCAACCCCTACATTATAGTTATTAACCCCTAATCTGCCTCCCCCAACGTCGCCGCAATCTAACTACAAGTATTAACCCCTAATCTGCCGACCCGATATCGCCGCCGCCTACATTATAGCTATTAACCCCTAATCTGCTGTCCCTAACACCGCCGACCCCTACATTATAGTTATTAACCCCTAATCTGCCTCCCCCAACGTCGCCGCAATCTAACTACAAGTATTAACCCCTAATCTGCTTACCCGATATCGCCGCCGCCTACATTATAGCTATTAACCCCTAATCTGCTGTCCCTAACACCGCCGACCCCTACATTATAGTTATTAACCCCTAATCTGCCCCCCCCCAATGTCGCCGCAATCTAACTACAAGTATTAACCCCTAATCTGCCGACCCGATATCGCCGCCACCTACATTATAACTATTAACCCCTAATCTGCTGTCCCTAACACCGCCGACCCCTACATTATAGTTATTAACCCCTAATCTGCCCCGCCCAATGTCGCCGCAATCTAACTACAAGTATTAACCCCTAATCTGCCGACCGCAAATCGCCGCCACTATAATAAATGTATTAACCCCTAAACCGCCGCACTCCCGCTTCGCAAACACTATAATACATTTTATTAACCCCTAATCTGCCCTCCCTAACATCGCCGCCACCTACCTACAATTATTAACCCCTAATCTCCCGCCCCCAACGTCGCCGCTACTATAATAAGGTTATTAACCCCTAAACCTAAGTCTAACCCTAACACTAACACCCCCTAACTTAAATATAATTTAAATAAAACGAAATAAGTTTACTATAGTTAAATAAATGAATCCTATTTAAAACTAAAGACTTACCTGTAAAATAAACCCTAAAATAGCTGCAATATAACTAATAGTTACATTGTAGCTATTTTAGGATTTATTTTTATTTTACAGGCAACTTTGTATTTATTTTAACTAGGTACAATAGTTATTAAATAGTTAATAACTATTTAATAACTACCTAGCTAAAATAAATACAAATTTACCTGTAAAATAAATCCTAACCTAAGTTACAATTACACCTAACACTACACTATCATTTAATTAATTAAATAAATGACTCATATTTAAAACTAAATACTTACCTGTAAAATAAACCCTAATATAGCTGCAATATAACTAATAGTTACATTGTAGCTATTTTAGCATTTATATTTATTTTACAGGCAACTTTGTATTTATTTTAACTAGGTACAATAGCTATTAAATAGTTATTGACTAATTAATAGCTACCTAGTTAAAATAATTACAAAATTACCTGTAAAATAAATCCTAACCTAAGTTACAATAAAACCTAACACTACACTATCATTAAATAAATTAACTACAAGTACCTACAATTATCTACAATTAAATAAAATAAAGTACAAACCCCCCCCACTAAATTACAAAAAATAAAAAACCACTAAATTACAAAAAATAAAAAAATATTACAAGAATTTTAAACTAATTACACCTAATCTAAGCCCCCTAATAAAATAACAAAGCCCCCCAAAATAAAAAAAAATGCCCTACCCTATGCTAAATTACAAAAGTTAACAGCTCTATTACCTTACCAGCCCTGAACAGGGCCCTTTGCGGGGCATGCCCCAAAGAAAACAGCTCTTTTGCCTGTAAAAAAAAAAACACAATCCCCCCCCCACATTACAACCCACCACCCACATACCCCTACTCTAACCCAAACCCCCCTTAAATAAACCTAACACTACCCCCCTGAAGATCTCCCTACCTTGAGTTGTGTTCACCCAGCCGGGCCGAAGTCTTCATCCGATGGGGCAGAAGAGGACATCCAGACCGGCAGAAGTCTTCATCCAAGCGGGGCAAGAAGAGGTCTTCCATCCATCATACAAGTACCAAAATACAAACAAACACTAAATTACCAAAAATAATAAAATATTACAATAATTTTAAACTAATTACACCTAATCTAAGCCCCCTACTAGCTATTAATATAGCTTCAATATAACTAATAGTTACATTGTAGCTATTTTAGGATTTATATGTATTTTACAGTCAACTTTGTATTTATTTTAACTAGGTACAATAGTTATTAAATAGTTAATAACTATTTAATAACTACCTAGCTAAAATAAATACAAATTTACCTGTAAAATAAATCATAACCTAAGTTACAATTACACCTAACACTACACTATCATTAAATTAACTAAATAAATGAATCCTATATAAAACTAAAGACTTACCTGTAAAATAAACCCTAATATAGCTGCAATATAACTAATAGTTACATTGTAGCTATTTTAGCATTTATATTTATTGTACAGGCAACTTTGTATTCATTTTAACTAGGTTCAATAGCTATTAAATAGATATTGACTATTTAATAGCTACCTAGTTAAAATAATTACAAAATTACCTGTAAAATAAATCCTAACCTAAGTTACAATTAAACCTAACACTACACTATCATTAAATAAATTAACTACAAGTACCTACAATTAAATACAATTAAAAAAACTAAACTAAAGTACAAACCCCCCCCCCCACTAAATTACAAAAAATAAAAAAATATTACAAGAATTTTAAACTAATTACACCTAATCTAAGCCCCCTAATAAAATAACAAAGCCCCCCAAAATAAAAAAAATGCCCTAACCTATACTAAATTACAAAAGTTAACAGCTCTATTACCTTACCAGCCCTGAACAGGGCCCTTTGCGGGGCATGCCCCAAATAAAACAGCTCTTTTGCTTGTAAAAAAAAAACACAATCCCCCCCCCACATTACATCCCACCACCCACATACCCCTACTCTAACCCAAACCCCCCTTAAATAAACCTAACACTACCCCCCTGAAGATCTCCCTACCTTGAGTCGTGTTCACCCAGCCGGGCCGAAGTCTTCATCCGATGGGGCAGAAGAGGACATCCAGACCGGCAGAAGTCTTCATCCAAGCGGGACAAGAAGAGGTCTTCCATCCATCAGAAAAGTACAAAAAAACAAACAAACACTAAATTAGCAAGAATAATAAAATATTACAATAATTTTAAACTAATTACACCTAATCTAAGCCCCCTACTAGCTATTAATATAGCTACAATATAACTAATAGTTACATTGTAGCTATTTTAGGATTTATATGTATTTTACAGGCAACTTAGTATTTATTTTAACTAGGTACAATAGCTATTAAATAGTTAATAACTACCTAGCTAAAATAAATACAAATTTACCTGTAAAATAAACCCTAACCTAAGTTACAATTACACCTAACACTACACTGTCATTAAATTAACTAAATAAATTAATCCTATATAAAACTAAATACTTACCTGTAAAATAAACCCTAATATAGCTACAATATAACTAATAGTTACATTGTAGCTATTTTAGCATTTATATTTATTTTACAGGCAACTTTGTATTTATTTTAACTAGGTACAATAGCTATTAAATAGATATTTACTGTTTAATAGCTACCTAGTTAAAATAATTACAAAATTACCTGTAAAATAAATCCTAACCTAAGTTACTATTAAACCTAACACTACACTATCATTAAATAAATTAACTACAAGTACCTACAATTAAATACAATGAAATAAACTAAACTAAAGTACAAAAAAAACAAACACTAAATTACAAAAAATAAAAAAATTACAAGAATTTTAAACTAATTACACCTAATCTAAGCCCCCTAATAAAATAACAAAGCCCCCCAAAATAAAAAAATGCCCTACCCTATACTAAATTACAAAAGTAATCAGCTCTATTACCTTACCAGCCCTGAACAGGGCCTTTTGCGGGGCATGCCCTAAAGAAAACAGCTCTTTTGCCTGTAAAAAAAAACACAATACCCCCCCCCACATTACAACCCACCACCCACATACCCCTACTCTAACCCAAACCCCCCTTAAATAAACCTAACACTACCCCCCTGAAGATCTCTCTACCGTGTCTTCACCCAGCGGGCCGAAGTCTTCATCCGATCGGGCAGAAGAGGACATCCAGACCGGCAGAAGTCTTCATCCAAGCGGGGCAAGAAGAGGTCTTCCATCCATCAGAAGTCTTGATCCAGGCGGCATCTTCTCTGTTCATCCATCCGGAGCGGAGTGGCAGCATCCTGAAGACATCCCACGCAGAGCATCCTCTTCTTTCTTGATCCGACGACTAGGTGACTGTACCTTTAAGTGACGTCATCCAAGATGGCGTCCCTTGAATTCCGATTGGCTGATAGGATTCTATCAGCCAATCGGAATTAAGGTAGGAAAAATCTGATTGGCTGATTCAATCAGCCAATCAGATTCAAGTTCAATCCGATTGGCTGATGGAATCAGCCAATCAGATTGACCTCGCATTCTATTGGCTGTTCCGATCAGCCAATAGAATGCGAGCTCAATCTGATTGGCTGATTGGATCAGCCAATCGGATTGAACTTGAATCTGATTGGCTGATTGAGTCAGCCAATCAGATTTTTCCTACCTTAATTCCGATTGGCTGATAGAATCCTATCAGCCAATCGGAATTCAAGGGACGCCATCTTGGATGACGTCACTTAAAGGTACCTAGTCGTCGGATCAAGAAAGAAGAGGATGCTCTGCGTGGGATGTCTTCAGGATGCTGCCGCTCCGCTCCGGATGGATGAACAGAGAAGATGCCGCCTGGATCAAGACTTCTGATGGATGGAAGACCTCTTCTTGCCCCGCTTGGATGAAGACTTCTGCCGGTCTGGATGTCCTCTTCTGCCCGATCGGATGAAGACTTCGGCCCGCTGGGTGAAGACACGGTAGAGAGATCTTCAGGGGGGTAGTGTTAGGTTTATTTAAGGGGGGTTTGGGTTAGAGTAGGGGTATGTGGGTGGTGGGTTGTAATGTGGGGGGGGGGGGTATTGTGTTTTTTTTTACAGGCAAAAGAGCTGTTTTCTTTGGGGCATGCCCCCGCAAAAGGCCCTGTTCAGGGCTGGTAAGGTAATAGAGCTGATTACTTTTGTAATTTAGTATAGGGTAGGGCATTTTTTTATTTTGGGGGGCTTTGTTATTTTATTAGGGGGCTTAGATTAGGTGTAATTAGTTTAAAATTCTTGTAATTTTTTTATTTTTTGTAATTTAGTGTTTGTTTTTTTTGTACTTTAGTTTAGTTTATTTCATTGTATTTAATTGTAGGTACTTGTAGTTAATTTATTTAATGATAGTGTAGTGTTAGGTTTAATAGTAACTTAGGTTAGGATTTATTTTACAGGTAATTTTGTAATTATTTTAACTAGGTAGCTATTAAACAGTAAATATCTATTTAATAGCTATTGTACCTAGTTAAAATAAATACAAAGTTGCCTGTAAAATAAATATAAATGCTAAAATAGCTACAATGTAACTATTAGTTATATTGTAGCTATATTAGGGTTTATTTTACAGGTAAGTATTTAGTTTTATATAGGATTAATTTATTTAGTTAATTTAATGACAGTGTAGTGTTAGGTGTAATTGTAACTTAGGTTAGGGTTTATTTTACAGGTAAATTTGTATTTATTTTAGCTAGGTAGTTATTAACTATTTAATAGCTATTGTACCTAGTTAAAATAAATACTAAGTTGCCTGTAAAATACATATAAAACCTAAAATAGCTACAATGTAACTATTAGTTATATTGTAGCTATATTAATAGCTAGTAGGGGGCTTAGATTAGGTGTAATTAGTTTAAAATTATTGTAATATTTTATTATTCTTGCTAATTTAGTGTTTGTTTGTTTTTTTGTACTTTTCTGATGGATGGAAGACCTCTTCTTGCCCCGCTTGGATGAAGACTTCTGCCGGTCTGGATGTCCTCTTCTGCCCCATCGGATGAAGACTTCGGCCCGGCTGGGTGAACACGACTCAAGGTAGGGAGATCTTCAGGGGGGTAGTGTTAGGTTTATTTAAGGGGGGTTTGGGTTAGAGTAGGGGTATGTGGGTGGTGGGTTGTAATGTGGGGGGGGATTGTGTTTTTTTTTTTACAGGCAAAAGAGCTGTTTTATTTGGGGCATGCCCCGCAAAGGGCCCTGTTCAGGGCTGGTAAGGTAATAGAGCTGTTAACTTTTGTAATTTAGTATAGGTTAGGGCATTTTTTTTATTTTGGGGGGCTTTGTTATTTTATTAGGGGGCTTAGATTAGGTGTAATTAGTTTAAAATTCTTGTAATATTTTTTTATTTTTTGTAATTTAGTGGGGGGGGTTTGTACTTTAGTTTAGTTTTTTTAATTGTATTTAATTGTAGGTACTTGTAGTTAATTTATTTAATGATAGTGTAGTGTTAGGTTTAATTGTAACTTAGGTTAGGATTTATTTTACAGGTAATTTTGTAATTATTTTAACTAGGTAGCTATTAAATAGTCAATATCTATTTAATAGCTATTGAACCTAGTTAAAATGAATACAAAGTTGCCTGTACAATAAATATAAATGCTAAAATAGCTACAATGTAACTATTAGTTATATTGCAGCTATATTAGGGTTTATTTTACAGGTAAGTCTTTAGTTTTATATAGGATTCATTTATTTAGTTAATTTAATGATAGTGTAGTGTTAGGTGTAATTGTAACTTAGGTTATGATTTATTTTACAGGTAAATTTGTATTTATTTTAGCTAGGTAGTTATTAAATAGTTATTAACTATTTAATAACTATTGTACCTAGTTAAAATAAATACAAAGTTGCCTGTAAAATACATATAAATCCTAAAATAGCTACAATGTAACTATTAGTTATATTGAAGCTATATTAATAGCTAGTAGGGGGCTTAGATTAGGTGTAATTAGTTTAAAATGATTGTAATATTTTATTATTTTTTGTAATTTAGTGTTTGTTTGTATTTTGGTACTTGTATGATGGATGGAAGACCTCTTCTTGCCCCGCTTGGATGAAGACTTCTGCCGGTCTGGATGTCCTCTTCTGCCCCATCGGATGAAGACTTCGGCCCGGCTGGGTGAACACGACTCAAGGTAGGGAGATCTTCAGGGGGGTAGTGTTAGGTTTATTTAAGGGGGGTTTGGGTTAGAGTAGGGGTATGTGGGTGGTGGGATGTAATGTGGGGGGGGGATTGTGTTTTTTTTTTACAGGCAAAAGAGCTGTTTTCTTTGGGGCATGCCCCGCAAAGGGCCCTGTTCAGGGCTGGTAAGGTAATAGAGCTGTTAACTTTTGTAATTTAGTATAGGGTAGGGCATTTTTTTTTATTTTGGGGGGCTTTGTTATTTTATTAGGGGGCTTAGATTAGGTGTAATTAGTTTAAAATTCTTGTAATATTTTTTTATTTTTTGTAATTTAGTGGTTTTTTATTTTTTGTAATTTAGTGGGGGGGTTTTGTACTTTAGTTTATTTAATTGTAGATAATTGTAGGTACTTGTAGTTAATTTATTTAATGATAGTGTAGTGTTAGGTTTAATTGTAACTTAGGTTAGGATTTATTTTACAGGTAATTTTGTAATTATTTTAACTAGGTAGCTATTAATTAGTCAATAACTATTTAATAGCTATTGTACCTAGTTAAAATAAATACAAAGTTGCCTGTAAAATAAATATAAATGCTAAAATAGCTACAATGTAACTATTAGTTATATTGCAGCTATATTAGGGTTTATTTTACAGGTAAGTCTTTAGTTTTATATAGGATTCATTTATTTAATTAATTTATTGATAGTGTAGTGTTAGGTGTAATTGTAACTTAGGTTAGGATTTATTTTACAGGTAAATTTGTATTTATTTTAGCTAGGTAGTTATTAAATAGTTATTAACTATTTAATAACTATTGTACCTAGTTAAAATAAATACAAAGTTGCCTGTAAAATAAAAATAAATCCTAAAATAGCTACAATGTAACTATTAGTTATATTGCAGCTATCTTAGGGTTTATTTTACAGGTAAGTCTTTAGTTTTAAATAGGATTCATTTATTTAACTATAGTAAATTTATTTCGTTTTATTTAAATTATATTTAAGTTAGGGGGTGTTAGTGTTAGGGTTAGACTTAGGTTTAGGGGTTAATAACCTTATTATAGTAGCGGCGACATTGGGGGCGGGAGATTAGGGGTTAATAATTGTAGGTAGGTGGCGGCGATGTTAGGGAGGGCAGATTAGGGGTTAATAAAATGTATTATAGTGTTTGCGAGGCGGGAGTGCGGCGGTTTAGGGGTTAATACATTTATTATAGTGGCAGCGATTTGCGGTCGGCAGATTAGGGGTTAATACTTGTAGTTAGATTGTGGCGACGTTGGGGGGGGGCAGATTAGGGGTTAATAACTATAATGTAGGGGTCGGCGGTGTTAGGGACAGCAGATTAGGGGTTAATAGCTATAATGTAGGCGGCGGCGATATCGGGTCGGCAGATTAGGGGTTAATACTTGTAGTTAGATTGCGGCGACGTTGGGGGAGGCAGATTAGGGGTTAATAACTATAATGTAGGGGTCGGCGGTGTTAGGGACAGCAGATTAGGGGTTAATAGTTATAATGTAGGTGGCGGCGATATCGGGTCGGCAGAATAGGGGTTAATACTTGTAGTTAGATTGCGGCGACGTTGGGGGGGCAGATTAGGGGTTAATAACTATAATGTAGGGGTCGGCGGTGTTAGGGACAGCAGATTAGGGGTTAATAGTTATAATGTAGGTGGCGGCGATATCGGGTCGGCAGATTAGGGCTTAATACTTGTAGTTAGATTGCGGCGACGTTGGGGGGGGCAGATTAGGGGTTAATAACTATAATGTAGGGGTCGGCGGTGTTAGGGACAGCAGATTAGGGGTTAATAGTTATAATGTAGGTGGCGGCGATATTCGGTCGGCAGATTAGGGGTTAATAAAATAATGCAGGTGTCAGCGATAGCGGAGGCAGCAGATTAGGGGTTAATAAGTGTCAGATTAGGGGTGTTTAGAGACTCGGGGTACATGTTAGGGTGTTAGGTGCAGACTTAGTGTTTCCCCATAGGAAACAATGGGGCTGCGGTGTTAGTTTTTTTTCAGCCGAAACTCCCATTGTTTCCTATGGGGAAATGCCGAATTTTAACGAGCTAATTCGGATTTATTCGGAGATACGGCAGCTATTTCGGATTCATTCGGTAGATTCGGAAGTATTTTAATTCGGAAATCCGAATCGATCCGAATCTCCGAATTTACCGAATTTACCGAATTTCCGAATTAATCCGAAACGAACCGCACATGTCTACCATATGGACATATATATCCATTGTCACAGCCAGAATTAAATAATTTAAAAGAATATTTAGATGATAACCTGAAAAAAGGCTTTATTAGACCTTTCACATCCTCTGCAGCTGCAGCAATGTTCTTTGTAAAAAACAAGGATGGCAGTCTTAGACCCATCATCGATTATAGGCAGTTGAACAAATGCACAAAAAAGAACAGATACCCCCTGCCCCTCATACCTGAACTTATTGAACGTTTACAAGGTGCCACAGTTTTTACTAAACTTGACCTCAGAGGTGCTTACAATCTGATTAGGATGAGGGCAGGGGATGAATGGTTAACTGCATTTCGTACTAGATACGGTTTGTATGAATACACTGTAATGCCCTTTGGGTTGTGCAATGCCCCAGCGACTTTTCAATGTTTTATAAATGATGTCTTTCATGATTTGTTAGATATTTGTATTGTCGTATACTTGGATGACATCTTGGTTTACTCAAATTCTCTACAGGCTCACATTGTACATGTCAAACAAGTATTGACACGTTTAACGGCACACCATCGATATGCAAAGCTTGAAAAGTGTATTTTTAATACAAACACCATATCATTCCTTGGTTATTGCATCTCACCAGCTGGAATTTCAATGGAGTCAAGCAAAGTAGAAGCTATCACTAATTGGCCTATTCCACGTAATAAAAAAGATGTTCAAAGATTCCTTGGCTTTGCGAACTTTTATAGAAAGTTCATTAAAGATTTTTCTCTTATTGTCAGACCTCTCACTACGCTAACACGTAAGCAAGTTAAGTTTGTATGGAATCAAGATGCTGATCATTCCTTTAATACTCTAAAAACTAAATTTGTTTCAGCCCCTATTTTACAATTTCCAGATCCCACATGTCAATTTACGCTAGAAGTCGATGCTTCTGAGTTTGCTGTGGGGGCTGTTTTATCTCAAAGACATTCTGAAAAAGAACCTTTACATCCTGTCTCCTACTATTCTAGAACTATGAGTTCAGCAGAGATTAATTATGGAATCGGTGATAAGGAACTTCTTGCAATCAAATCAGCTTTGGAGTTTTGGCGACACCTCCTAGAGGGTGCAACATATCCAATCACCATCTATACCGATCACCGTAATTTAGAATATTTAAAATCAAACAAGACCCTTACTGCTCGACAGGTTCGATGGAGTTTGTTCTTTTCTCGTTTTGATTACGTCATTACTTATAGACCAGGATCCAAAAATATGAAAGCTGATGCTCTTTCTAGAAAAGACCCTTGTCCTACTGATGTGGTTTCTCCTTCATCTATCATACCTCCGGATAGAATTATTTGTTTAACAACTGAGTTTAAAACCATCTTACAAGAACATCTGAAGGATGATTCATCTTTGGGTCATTTGGATGTACTAAAACATTCAGACAACTTATACTACCATGGCACTCTATTATATATACCTCCTTCTCTCAGGAATGAGATACTTACCTCTGCTCACGACTCTTTATTGGCAGGTCATCCTGGAGTTCATAGAACTGCTCATTTGATTAAAAGGAATTACTGGTGGCCAAAGATGAATGATACTATTAAACAGTATATTGATTCCTGTATGGTATGTACAACTAAGAAACATCAGCATAAGAGTCCCTATGGTTACCTTCTCTCCTTACCAGTACCAGACAGACCTTGGGCAGCGATTGCTATGGATTTTATTGTTGATCTACCTTCATCAGCTAATTATAACACCATATTAGTAGTAGTGGACTTATTCTCTAAAATGGCACATTTCCTACCACATAGAGGATTGCCTACATCTTCAGAAACTGCTTCACTATTTTTGAATCACATTGTAAAACTACATGGTCTACCTGAAACAATTACCACAGATAGAGGTACGCAATTCACCTCAAGGTTTTGGAATCAACTGTGCTCCTTTCTTAACATTACTAAACGTTTGAGTACCGCTTATCATCCACAAACGAATGGTCAAACAGAAAGAACAAATCAAACATTAGAGCAGTACCTTCGTTGCTACTGCACTCAACAACAAGATAACTGGCATTCTCTACTTGCTACTGCGGAATTTGCCCATAATAATGCCGTAAATTCATCAACTAAAATGACACCATTTTACATCAACTACGGATTTCATCCCTCATACTACCCAAATCGGATCAACAATTCCGACATGCCTATAGTTAATGATCTTGTTAACACCATTGCCACCAATTTCACAACATTGAAACAAGTTTTACTAGAAGCTCAGGCTGTTCAGAAACACCATTACGATCTACATAGATCCAAGACCCCAGCTTACAAGATTGGTGACAAAGTCTGGTTAAGCACTAAACATTTACGCTTACAAGTTCCATCTAAAAAACTCGCTTCTCTATATTTAGGGCCTTATCCAATACAAAAGGTCATCAATGTTAATGCTGTAACACATAAACTACCAGACTCTCTAAAGATACATCCCACATTCCACGTTTCTCTTTTGAAACCGTACAGTACAATCAGAGACACAACTCAGAATGACACGGTGGATCCTTCAGTCATTGATGGCATGGAATATGAGATTGAGTCTATCCTAGACTCTCGTTACCATCGTAATCAACTTCAATATCTTGTCAGTTGGAAAGGGTTTGGTCCTGAGGAGGACTCTTGGGAGCCTTCCAATAATGTCTCTGCACCACGTCTTGTCTCCTTGTTTCATCGTAGAAATCCTGATCGTCCTGGTCCTTGATCCGCGGAGCGGCTCCTTGGGGGGGGTGTCCTGTCAGGGATTTATCTCTTCTCACACTGTGCCTTTAAGAATGTGAACTCACTACCCCTATTTAAGGCTCCTCCCAACAGAACTCATTGCTTGGTAATTTGTTGCTCAGTGTCAAGCTGCTTCAGAAGAGACCTAGCCGTTTATACAACTTTGTATTTTCAACTTATTGCTCACCCTGAGTTTCTGCCTACTCGAATCAACCTGCAGATTCTGTTTTGTGCCTGAAGTTTTGCTCCATTTGTTCACTAAGAGATTTCTCAGTCTCTCTCCTGAATTGAGGTTGTTCCCTGCAGCGTGTGACGTCACGCCCGACATTCTCCCGCCGCGGTTCTCAGACAGGCTCTCTGTGATACCGCTGGGACTTGTTGCTGTCTGGTAACTGTATCGCTCTGTGCAAATATCATCTCCAATATTACTGGTCTGTATACTACTCTGATTGAACAACTCTGGAAATTACTAATATTCATTATCAAAGTATGCTTTACAAAATGACCAGAGGTTGATTTATTCACTTATCAAAGTACTGTGTGAATTTCAGTGTGTTTGCTAAAGCCTGCTGCATAAACTATTTTCACTGCTAGACTGTTTGAATTAAGGCACCTGCACTAATTAACTCTTTCACTACTGCTGAAGTCATTCCTATAAGACTTACTCTCTTTTCTGCTACAAGCAGTTATTGTTGCGTGAAGGTTCCGTTTTCACTCAGCTACCCTGCTGTAGTGACCCTCAGATCAATGAGCATATCAGGGTTCCCTTAAGTTAAATCTGTGGGAATCCGAGGTAAGGTGTGAGACTGAGTGGTCCTGCATAAAGCAGTAAGCTGTAATTGTAGTGTTCTCTAAAACAACTAAACATATCCTAACACCTATACAGTTAACACTCTACAGCTGGTTTAAAAATTAATTGGAAACAAAGGAGGATGGAGGAAAAATGTTTAGCACACTTACTGTAATTATATATATATATATATATATATATATTGATAAGTTCAGTGTGTCCTTATTATTAACTACTGTATATTTTTATGTTTGTGCACTTGAAAACATAGGTCAGGTTTAATTAAAGTACTTGAAGATGCTAAGATTTCAATGCCACATACACACAGAAGTTTCTTCTTGAGACCAGCAGTGCTCTGCGGTTTTGGAGCAGAACTTTAAGTATGTATTTAACCCCATTGCAGGAATGCAAATTAAACATATACTTTTTTGTCATTATTATGGTCATTTGATATGAATCAGTAAGGGCAAGATGTGTCATTTTGTCAATAAACTCCTAAGTTTTTTAGATGCATTTTTTTTTTATGTTTGTAATTAATAATGTATTTTGTATTGTGTATTTTCTGAAATGTATACTACAAGGTACATGACTGTTCATATCTTGTTATTATTTGACATGACTATGCCTACTTATGCTATCTAAAAATTTAAAGGGACATGAAACTCCGTTTTTCTTTTGTGATTCTGATAGAGCATACAAGTTTAATTAACTTTAAAATTGACTTCTTTTTTTAAATTTGCTACATTCTTTTGGTATCCTTTGTTGAAGGAGCAGCAATGCTCCATTGAGATCTCGCTGATGACATGTGGTGAACCAATGTCAAGATATATATATATTCAACCACCAATCAGCCGCTAGCTTCAGTAATGCATTTCTGCTCCTGAACCTATCTAGGTATGCTGTTCAACAAAGGACTACAATAGAGCAAAGCAAATTAAATAATAGAAGTAAAGTGGAAAGTTGTTTAAAATTCCATGCTCTGTCTCAATCATAATAGAAAATATTTGAATTTACTTTAACCTTTAAATTTAAAATTTCTATTATGCATATAAAAATTAATTTTTTATTTGTTTTGCATAAATATAGGTTGATACAGACAGACAGCCATACACACATATATTTATATTTCCTCAGTATAGAAACATGTCTTACAAAAAGAAAATACAAAACATGTATAACATTTTAAAATAACCCCTCTAAGATTCATAACAGAAAAAAAATGACTTTAATGTCCTCTAATAGTACAGCCTATATTGTAAATAATTGTTATACTACATAATTCACAAGATATGTCATGTGCTGTGCCCTTGTCTTGCTGAACTGGTTTTCTTTGGTATATTTCATAACACACAGACATAAAGACACTTACACACACACACACACACAGACATAAAGACACTTACTTACACACGCAGACAGACATAAAGACACTTACACACACAGACATAAATACACTTACACACACACACACACACAGACATAAAGACACTTACACACACACATAAAGACATAGACACTTACACACAGACATAAAGACACTTACACACACAGACATAAAGACACTTACACAGACATAAAGACACTTACACACACACACACACACACAGACATAAAGACACTTACACACACACAGAGACATAAAGACACTTACACACACACACACTTACACACACACAGACATAAAGACACTTACACACACACACACACACACACACACACACACACACAGACATAAAGACACTTACACACACAAAGACATAAAGTCTATCATTTTTGTACCTTATTTTATCACTACTAGTACCATTTTAAATTATGTTTGAATTCCATTAATTATATATAATCAGTAAGTAAAATATTTTGTATTTTTATGTTTGGAAAACAAACATAAATGAATATATACAGGGAGTGCAGAATTATTAGGCAAGTTGTATTTTTGAGGATTAATTTTATTATTGAAAAACAACCATGTTCTCAATGAACCCAAAAAGCTCATTAATATCAAAGCTGAATATTTTTGGAAGTAGTTTTTAGTTTGTTTTTAGTTTTAGCTATTTTAGGGGGATATCTGTGTGTGCAGGTGACTATTACTGTGCATAATTATTAGGCAACTTAACAAAAAACAAATATATACCCATTTCAATTATTTATTTTTACCAGTGAAACCAATATAACATCTCAACATTCACAAATATACATTTCTGACATTCAAAAACAAAACAAAAACAAATCAGTGACCAATATAGCCACCTTTCTTTGCAAGGACACTCAAAAGCCTGCCATCCATGGATTCTGTCAGTGTTTTGATCTGTTCACCATCAACATTGCGTGCAGCAGCAACCACAGCCTCCCAGACACTGTTCAGAGAGGTGTACTGTTTTCCCTCCTTGTAAATCTCACATTTGATGATGGACCACAGGTTCTAAATGGGGTTCAGATCAGGTGAACAAGGAGGCCATGTCATTAGATTTTCTTCTTTTATACCCTTTCTTGCCAGCCACGCTGTGGAGTACTTGGACGCGTGTGATGGAGCATTGTCCTGCATGAAAATCATGTTTTTCTTGAAGGATGCAGACTTCTTCCAGTACCACCGCTTGAAGAAGGTGTCTTCCAGAAACTGGCAGTAGGACTGGGAGTTGAGCTTGACTCCATCCTCAACCCGAAAAGGCCCCACAAGCTCATCTTTGATGATACCAGCCCAAACCAGTACTCCACCTCCACCTTGCTGGCGTCTGAGTCGGACTGGAGCTCTCTGCCCTTTACCAATCCAGCCACGGGCCCATCCATCTGGCCCATCAAGACTCACTCTCATTTCATCAGTCCATAAAACCTTAGAAAAATCAGTCTTGAGATATTTCTTGGCCCAGTCTTGATGTTTCAGCTTGTGTGTCTTGTTCAGTGGTGGTCGTCTTTCAGCCTTTCTTACCTTGGCCATGTCTCTGAGTATTGCACACCTTGTGCTTTTGGGCACTCCAGTGATGTTGCAGCTCTGAAATATGGCCAAACTGGTGGCAAGTGGCATCTTGGCAGCTGCACGCTTGACTTTTCTCAGTTCATGGGCAGTTATTTTGCGCCTTGGTTTTTCCACACGCTTCTTGCGACCCTGTTGACTATTTTTAATGAAACGCTTGATTGTTCGATGATCACGCTTCAGAAGCTTTGCAATTTTAAGAGTGCTGCATCCCTCTGCAAGATATCTCACTATTTTTGACTTTTCTGAGCCTGTCAAGTCCTTCTTTTGACCCATTTTGCCAAAGGAAAGGAAGTTGCCTAATAATTATGCACACCTGATATAGGGGGTTGATGTCATTAGACCACACCCCTTCTCATTACAGAGATGCACATCACCTAATATGCTTAATTGGTAGTAGGCTTTCAAGCCTATACAGCTTGGAGTAAGACAACATGCATAAAGAGGATGATGTGGTCAAAATACTCATTTGCCTAATAATTCTGCACTCCCTGTACATAGCCCTCATCATCTTCTGTTGATGTTAATAATTAATTTATGTTTGTTTTTCATTCATTTTATCTACTAAATAAAATAGCAGTACTGTACAAAATATTTTACTTACTTAACTGCATTATATATAATGGAATTCAAAAATAATTTAAAATGTTACTAATAGTGATAAAATAAGGTTCAACAAAAATCCTTCATAATTTATTTTGAAAACATACTTGATTGGTTTGGTTGTCTAATCTAAAGAGAGATCACTACAAAAAGCTTAAATACTTAAAAGATGTATTGTATATTGTATATATTATTCTTAATATTAAAAATGTCTACCCTACCCACATTATGAAAATTTAACCTAAGTGGGACTGGGAGGACCTGAGTCCTGACTGCAACTGCTTACCTTACCTGAGAATATTGAATCCGGTCGGGTCACTGACTGTCACTGTCACAGCTCGCCTCTGGTCTGACTGCACCGGGTCCACCCACGTGGCACTGGGGATCCGCTCCTCTGTCCTCCTCCTCCTAGTTTGTTTCCCCCCGAGTCCGAGTAGAAGAAGTTCTGAGAGTCTTACCCTCAGTCCCCACTCCCTCAGCCACTACGGTAGCGCTAAGTGGCAGCGCAGCACAGTCCTGTCCTCTCCTCTCCTCAGGACAAACGGTTAACCTCCTCCTAAACACAGCCGCCACAACAACTAGGCAGCAGCACGCAGAGCAGCTCAGGAACTCCCTCCTCAACACTGAGTTGCTTCCCGCCGCCAGTCTGTCTCTCTGCGCTCGTCGTCACAAACGGTCACATGACCCACCTGTCATTCAGCAGCCCAGCAGGTACGCCTCCCCACAGTGCTGCTGAATGCTGATTGGGTCAGTGAACTAGCTCATCATGGAGGCGGTTTTGAGAACCGCCTCCATTGAGCTTGTAGAGTGCCCGGCGAGTCACCAGTAGGTGGCGCAGCAGCTAAGTGAAGCAGACTCAACACTTTGATCCATGTTGCGCAATTCAATGGATGGCAGCGGACTGGCTCACTGCCTCCTAATTGCGCAACATTGGATGTTACTTCACTTTTTCAGCACAAGCGCAGTAGCGCACAACGCAGTGTACGTTCAATGCACGTTACAGCAGTTACATACTGGAAATAAAGAAGGGGGGGGTACCCTTGGGACGTAGGTGGGCATGGCCAAAAATAAATAAAATAAAAACCACTTTTTTTTATTAAATATTATTTTAAATCTTTTTTTCATCATTGGACAGGGGAGGCACTGCCTCCCCTGCCTCCTATTACTGCACATCACTGGTGAAAATACAGGGGGTGCAGAGGTCGCAAGGGTGGGGGCCCAGCTTCAAAAATAAAAAATTTAAATAAAAAACTTTGATCTGCCACTGCCTTCACTGATATCATGTGAGTGTGACATGATACTTTACTAGTGCCTCTGACTACAGGGGTTAGTCTTATCCATTGGTGTTTTACCCTTTGTTGTTTGTGTGTCTGTGTGTGTATGTATGTATTTGACTGTGTGTGGGGGGAGGGGGTAAACAGTGTCACTATACAGTACCACTATATACAGTACGGGGGGGCTGGACTATGTCACAGACTACTGTGGTCACTTTATAAAGAACTGGGGTGGGTAGGGAAAGGCCAGACATGTCACCGGCAGATTACAGACTGTGTCACTGACTCACTATATACAGTACTGGTGGGTTAAGCAGTGTCACTATATACAGTAATAGGGGGTCAGACCATCTAACAGACTGTGGGCACAGGGTACCTCCTTTTGCAGACATGTAATCTGATTCACATTTTTTTCTGTGTTAAATGTTTAAAAAAAAAAAAAAGATTTGTATCAAATTCACTTTTTTTGGGGGGGTGTGGGGGGCCCTTCTTAGATTCTTGCACCTGGGCCCTGTGGTTTTTAGTTATGCCTCTGGTCATTAGACTAGTTGAGTATCTAGAGCATCAGCAATTGTGGGTTCGAATACAGGCTCAAGATGGCCAGAAACAAAGAACTTTCTTCTAAAACTAGTCAGTCTATTCTTGTTCTGAGAAATGAAGGCTATTCCATACAAGAAGTTGCCAAGAATCTGAAGATCTTGTACAATGCTGTGTACTACTGGCTCTAACCAGAATAGAAAGAGGAGTGGGAGTCCCCAATGCAGAACTGAGCAAGAGGAATAATACATTATAGTGTCAAGTTATAGAAATAGACACCTCACAGATCCTCAACTGGCAGCTTCATTAAATAGTACCCCCAAAACAACAGTCTCAGCGTCAACAGTGAAGAGGCAACTCCGGGATGCTGGCCTTCTAGGCAGAGTTGCAAAGAAAAATCTATATCTCAGACTGGCCAATTAAAAAAAGGATTAAGATGGGCAGAAGAAAACAGATACTGGACAGAGGAAGATTAGAAAAATTTGTTATGGACTAATTTAAGTTTAAGGTGTTTGGATCACAATGAAGAACATTCGTGAGATGGCGTAATGCACTTACCTCTACTAATGCTGCCGAGGGTACCCCTACTGGTCCTCCGTTGGTGTCCAGACTCAGCAGTGCAAGTAGGGTTGCCACCTGTCCCTTAAAATACAGAACACCTATAAGTTACACATGCTGCAGGGTGTACAGGGAGGAATATGAATAGTGCTGTCCAGAAACACAATACATGTTCCTCCCTGCACACCCTGCAGCATGTGTAACTCATAAGTGTCCAGGAAAACATGGCTGAGGTTGCACAAGCACTCCACCTAGTGGCAGCAATGCAGTATTGGACAAACAGTATTGCTCAGTGTGGTGAGGAAAAACTATAATAATATTTTAAATTTTGATTGTTTAGAAGAAGAGGGAGGGGGATCAGATTAATCTACATTTATATTTTAAAGTGAATGTAAATTTTGATGCTAAAGTGCCTGGTTCTTCAAACTTCGATTAAAAACAGGGGCACTTTAATTCATCAAAATTTACATTTCACTCCTGTTGTGAAAAAAAAACTAACCTTTTAAACTTCACAGCAGCTCCAGCTTCCTCCACCCATTTCAAAGCCTCTTCCTGGGTCTAAAATGAGGCATCCGACTTCCTCCAATCACAGCGTTGAATCAGATACTGATTCCCCCGGGGGGAAGCTGTGATTGGAGGATGATCTATCAATCATTTCTGACATCAGAAATGGCTTGTGAGACCGGAGGAAGCTGGAGCTGCTGTGAAGTTTAAAAGGTAATTTTTTTTTCACAACAGGAGTGAAATGTAAATTTTGATGAATTAAAGTGCCCCTGTTTTTAATCGAAGTTTTAAAAACCGGGCATTTTAGCATCAAAATTTACATTCACTTTAAATAAGGCAGATGTATTAAAGCTTAAAACCCAATAAACCAGTTTGGTAAGTTTAAGCAAATTGAACTTTTATTTGGTTTCAGGTAGGTAGAGGAAGTTTCTATAGAATTTTTGAAATGCTAATTTCAACTGTAGTTGTGGTTCCAGGATTTGCTTCAAACATAGGACATAGTTGCTCCTACCAAAGGTTTTTTTTAAAAATGCAAATTTGTAACTTTGTTACCCAAACAAAGGTTACACCTTGTTTTGTATTCCATACAAACCTAATTAAAAATCTGAACCATCTACTTACAATTAAAAACAAGGAAATGGAAGAAGAGAGAGGGAAAAAACAAAATATGCTTTAAACTGCTAATAACTTAACATATTCCCCAAGTTAAACTGTATTTCTTTCATGTAATTAGCAAGAGTCCATGAGCTAGTGACGTATGGGATATACATTCCTACCAGGAGGGGCAAAGTTTCCCAAACCTTAAAATGCCTATAAATACACCCCTCACCACACCCACAATTCAGTTTTACAAACTTTGCCTCCTATGGAGGTGGTGAAGTAAGTTTGTGCTAGATTCTACGTTGATATGCGCTCCGCAGCAGGTTGGAGCCCGGTTTTCCTCTCAGCGTGCAGTGAATGTCAGAGGGATGTGAGGGGAGTATTGCCTATTTGAATGCAATGATCTCCTTCTACGGGGTCTATTTCATAGGTTCTCTGTTATCGGTCGTAGAGATTCATCTCTTACCTCCCTTTTCAGATCGATGATATACTCTTATATATATACCATTACCTCTGCTGATTTTCGTTTCAGTACTGGTTTGGCTTTCTACAACATGTAGATGAGTGTCCTGGGGTAAGTAAGTAAGCTTATTTTCTGTGACACTCTAAGCTATGGTTAGGCACTTTTTTATAAAGTTCTAAATATATGTATTCAAACATTTATTTGCCTTGACTCAGGATGTTCAACATTCCTTATTTTCAGACAGTCAGTTTCATACTTGGGATAATGCATTTGAATCAATCATTTTTTCTTACCTTAAAAAATTTGACTTTTTCCCTGTGGGCTGTTAGGCTCGCGGGGGCTGAAAATGCTTCATTTTATTGCATCATTCTTGGCGCAGACTTTTTTGGCGCAAAATTTTTTTTCTGTTTCCGGCGTCATACGTGTCGCCGGAAGTTGCGTCATTTTTTGACTTTTTTTGCGTCAAAAGTGTCGGCGTTCCGGATGTGGCGTCATTTTTGGCGCCAAAAGCATTTAGGCGCCAAATAATGGGGTGTCTTATTTGGCGCTAAAAAATATGGCCGTCATTTTTGTCTCCACATTATTTAAGTCTCATTATTTATTGCTTCTGGTTGCTAGAAGCTTGTTCACTGGCATTTTTTTCCCATTCCTGAAACTGTCATTTAAGGACTTTGATCAATTTTGCTTTATATGTTGTTTTTTCTATTACATATTGCAAGATGTTCCACGTTGCAACTGAGTCAGAAGATACTTCAGGAAAATCGCTGCCCGGTGCTGGAGCTACCAAGCTAAGTGTATCTGCTATAAACTTTTGGTATCTGTTTCTCCAGCTGTTGTTTGTATTGCATGTCATGACAAACTTATTAATGCAGATAAAATTTCCTTTAGTACTGTTACATTACCTGTTGCTGTTCTGTCAACATCTAATTTTCAGAGTGTTCCTGATAACATAAGAGATTTTATTTTTTAAATCCATTAAGAAGGCTATGTCTGTTATTTCTCCTTCTAGTATACATAAAAGTCTTTTAAAACTTCTCTTTTTTCAGATGAATTTTTAAATGAACATCATCATTCTGATACTGATAATGGTTCTTCTGGTTCAGAAGTTTCTGTCTCAGGGGTTGATGCTGATAAATCTTTGTATTTGTTCAAGATGGAATTTATTCGTTCTTTACTTAAAGAAGTATTAATTGCATTAGAAATAGAGGATTCTGGTCCTCTTGATACTAAATCTAAACGTTTAAATAAGGTTTTTAAATCTCCTGTAGTTATTCCAGAAGTGTTTTCTCTCCCTGATGCTATTTCTGAAGTAATTTCCAGGGAATGGAATAATTTGGGTAATTCATTTACTCCTTCTAAAACGTTTAATTAATTATATCCTGTGCCATCTGACAGATTAGAGTTTTTTGGGACAAAATCCCTAAGGTTAATGGGGCTGTCTCTACTCCTGCTAAACGTGCTACTATTCCTACGGCAGATAGTACTTCATTTAAGGATCCTTTAGATAGGAAAATTGAATCCTTTCTAAGAAAAGCTTACTTATGTTCAGGTAATCTTCTTAGACCTGCTATATTTTTAGCGGATGTTGCTGCAGCTTCAACTTTTTGGTTAGAAGCTTTAGCGCAACAAGTAACAGATCATAATTTTATAGCATTATTATTATTCTATAACATGCTAATAATTTTATTTGTGATACCATCTTTTGATATCATTAGAGTTGATATCAGGTATATGTCTCTAGCTATTTTAGCTAGAAAAGCTTTATGGCTTAAAACTTGGAATGCTGATATGTCTTCTAAGTCAACTTTGCTTTCCCTTTCTTTCCAGGGTAATAAATTATTCGGTTCTCAGTTGGATTCTATTATCTCAACTGTTACTGGAGGGAAGGGAACTTTTTTACCAAAGGATAAAAAAATCTAAGGTAAATTTAGGTCTAATAATCGTTTTCATTCCTTTCCTCACAACAAGGAACAAAAGTCTGATCCTTCATCCTCAGGAGCGGTATCAGTTTGGAAACCATTTCCAGTTTGGAATATATCCAAGCCTTATAGAAACCTAAAGCCAGCTCCTAAGTACCCATGAAGGTGCGGCCCTCATTCCAGCTCAGCTGGTATGGGGCAGATTACGTTTTCTTCAAAGAAATTTGGATCAATTCCGTTCACAATCTCTGGTTTCAGAACATTGTTTCAGAAAGGTACAGAATTGGCTTCAAGTTAAGGTCTCCTGCAAAGAGATTTTTTTTCTTTCCTGTGTCCCAGTAAACACAGCAAAGGCTCAGCATTTCTGAAATGTGTTTCAGATCTAGAGTTGGCTGGAGTAATTATGCCAGTTCCAGTTCTGGAACAGGGGCTGGGGTTTTATTCTATCTCTTCATTGTACCAAAGAAGGTCAATTCCTTCAGACCAGTTCCGGATCTATCAATATTGAATCGTTATGTAAGGATACCAACATTCAAGATGGTAACTGTAGGACTATCCTGCCTTTTGTTTAGCAAGGGCATTATATGTCTACAATAGATTTACAGGATGCATATCTGCATATTTCGATTCATCCAGATCACTTTTAGTTTCTGAGATTCTCTTTTTAGACAAGCATTACCAGTTTTGTGGCTCTACCGTTTGGCCTAGCATCAGCTCCAAGAATTTTTTCAAAGGTTCTCAGTGCCCTTCTGTCTGTAATCAGAAAACAGGGTTTTGGTATTTCCTTATTTGGACGATATCTTGGTACTTGCTCAGTCTTCACATTTTCGCAGAATCTCATACGAATCGACTTGTGTTGTTTCTTCAAGATCATGGTTGGAGGATCAATTTACCAAAAAGTCCATTGATTCCTCAGACAAGGGTAACCTTTTTAGGTTTCCAGATAGATTCAGTGTCTATGACTCTGTCCTTGTCAGACAAGAGAAGTTTAACATTGATATCAGCTTGTCAAAACCTTCAGTCACAATCATTCCCTTTGGTAGCCTTATGCATGAAAATTTTAGGTCTTAGGACTGCCGCATCGGATGCGATCTCCTTTGCTCGTTTTCACATGCGACCTCTTCAGCTCTGTATGCTGAACCAATGGTGCAGGGATTACACAAAGATATCTCAATTAATATCTTTAAACCAATTATACGACACTCTCTGACGTGGTGGACAGATCACCATCGTTTAGTTCAGGGGGCTTCTTTGTTCTTCCGACCTGGACTATAATCTCAACAGATGCAAGTCTTACAGGTTGGGGAGCTGTGTGGGGGTCTCTGACGGCACAAGGGGTTTGGGAATCTCAGGAGGTGAGATTACCAATCAATATTTGGAACTCCGTGCAATTTTCAGAGCTCTTCAGTCTTGGCCTCTTCTGAAGAGAGAGTTGTTCATTTGTTTTCAGATAGACAATGTCACAACTGTGGCATACATCAATCATCAAGGAGGGACTCACAGTCTTCTTGCTATGAAAGAAGTATCTCGAATTTTGGTTTGGGCGGAATCCAGCTCCTGTCTAATCTCTGCGGTTCATATCCCAGGTATAGACAATTGGGAAGCGGATTATCTCAGTCGCCAAACGTTGCATCCGGGCGAATGGTCTCTTCACCCAGAGGTATTTCTTCAGATTGTTCAAATGTGGGAACTCCCAGAAATAGATCTGATGGCTTCTCATCTAAACAAGAAACTTCCCTGGTATCTGTCCAGATCCCGGGATCCTCGGGCGGAGGCAGTGGATGCTTTATCACTTCCTTGGAAGTATCATCCTGCCTATATCTTTCCGCCTCTAGTTCTTCTTCCAAAAGTATTCTCCAAGATTCTACAGGAATGCTCGTTTGTCCTGCTGGTAGCTCCAGCATGGCCTAACAGGTTTTGGTATGCGGATCTTGTCCGGATGGCCTCTTGCCAG
The DNA here is from genome assembly GCF_027579735.1 of Bombina bombina. Taxonomy (NCBI): domain Eukaryota; kingdom Metazoa; phylum Chordata; class Amphibia; order Anura; family Bombinatoridae; genus Bombina; species Bombina bombina. The sequence continues at coordinate 1,171,206,038 of NC_069501.1, read as the reverse complement.
CTGTGGACTCTTCCGTTAAGACCAGACTTTCTGTCGCAAGGTCCTTTCTTCCATCAGGATCTCAAATCCTTAAATTTTAAGGTATGGAGTTTGAACGCTTGATTCTTGGTCAAAGAGGTTTCTCTGACTCTGTGATTAATACTATGTGACAGGCTCATAAATCTGTATCTAGAGAGATATATTATAGAGTCTGGAAGACTTATATTTCTTAGTGTCTTTCTCATCATTTTTCTTGGCATTCTTTTTGAATACCGAGAATTTTACATTTTCTTCAGGATGGTTTAGATAACGGTTTGTCCGCAAGTTCCTTGAATGGACAAATCTCTGCTCTTTCTGTTCTTTTTCACAGAAAGTTTGCTAATCTTCCTGATATTCATTGTTTTGTACAAGCTTTGGTTCATATAAAACCTGTCTTTAAGTCAATTTCTCCTCCTTGGAGTTTGAATTTGGTTCTGGGGGCTCTTCAAGCTCCTCCTTTTGAACCCATGTATTCTTTGGTCATTAAATTACTTTCTTGGAAAGTTTTGTTTTTTTTGGCCATCTCTTCTACCAGAAGAGTCTCTGAATTATCTGCTTTTTCTTGTGAGTCTCCTTTTCTGATTTTTCATCAGGATAAGGCGGTGCTGCAAACTTCTTTTGAATTTTTTACCTAAGGTTGTGAATTCTAACAACATTAGTAGAGAAATTGTGGTTCCTTCATTGTGTCCTAATCCTATGAATTCTAAGGAGAAATCATTGCATTCTTGGATGCTGTTAGAGCTTTGTATTATTATGTTGAAGCTACTAAGTCTTTCCGAAAGACTTCTAGTCTATTTGTCATCTTTTCCGGTTCTAGAAAAGGCCAGAAAGCTTCTGCCATTTCTTTGGCATCTTGGTTGAAATCTTTATTTCATCATGCCTATGTCTAGTCGGGTAAAATTCCGCCTTGAAGGATTACAGCTCATTCTACTAGGTCAGTTGCTACTTCCTGGGCATTTAGGAATGAAGCTTCGGTTGATCAGATTTGCAAAGCAGCAACTTGGTCCTCTTTGCATACTTTTACTAAATTCTACCATTTTGATGTGTTTTCTTCTTCTGAAGCAGTTTTTGGTAGAAAAGTACTTCAGGCAGTGGTTTCAGTTTGAATCTTCTGTTTATGTTTTTCATTAAACTTTATTTTGGGTGTGGATTATTTTCAGCAGGAATTGGCTGTCTTTATTTTATCCCTCCCTCTCTAATGACTCTTGTGTGGAAAGATCCACATCTTGGGTAGTCATTATCCCATACGTCACTAGCTCATGGACTCTTGCTAATTACATGAAAGAAAACATAATTTATGTAAGAACTTACCTGATAAATTCATTTCTTTCATATTAGCAAGAGTCCATGAGGCCCGCCCTTTTTTGTGGTGGTTATGATTTTTTTGTTTAAAGCACAATTATTCCAATTCCTTATTTTATATGCTTTTGCACTTTTTTCTTATCACCCCACTTCTTGGCTATTCGTTAAACTGAATTGTGGGTGTGGTGAGGGGTGTATTTATAGGCATTTTAAGGTTTGGGAAACTTTGCCCCTCCTGGTAGGAATGTATATCCCATACGTCACTAGCTCATGGACTCTTGCTAATATGAAAGAAATGAATTTATCAGGTAAGTTCTTACATAAATTATGTTTTTCCTAACTTTAAATTCTACACAATTTTCCAAACAATCTGAAACATTTGCTCACAAAAAGAGAACATTCAGACAAAACCACATTTGAATTGTACTAGGCTATCGCCTAGATTACGAGTCTTGCGTTAGCCTTAAAAAGCAGCATTGAGGGGTCCCAACGCTGCTTTTTAACACTCGCTGGTATTGCGAGTATGGCAGGTACAAGTGTACCGCTCACTTTTTTTCCACGATTTTCGCATACCGCAAATCCCCTTACGTCAATTGCGTATCCTATCTTTTTAATGGGATTTTCCTAACGCCGTATTACAATTGCTGGAAAAAGTGAGTGGTACACCCTCTCCTGTCCAGACTCCTACCGCATTTAAAAGTCAGCAGTTAAGAGTTTTATGGGCTTACACCGTAACATAAAACTCTTAACTAAAGTGATAAAAAGTACACTAACGCCCATAAACTACCTATTAACCCCTAAACCGAGACCCCCCACATCGGAAACACTTTAATAAACATTTTAACCCCTAATCTGCCAACCGGACATTGTCGCCACTGTAATAAATATATTAACCCCTAAACCGCCACACTCCCATATCGCAAACACTAGTTACATTTTATTAACCCCTAATCTGCCGTCCCTAACATCACCGACACCTACCTACATTTATTAACCCCTAATCTGCCACCCCCAACGTCGCCGCAACTATATTAAATTTATTAACCCCTAAACCTAAATCTAACCCTAACACCCCCAACTTAAATATAATTTAAATAAATCTAAATAAATTTACTATAATTAACTAAATTATTCCTATTTAAAACTAAATACTTACCTATAAAATAAACCCTAATCTAGCTACAATATAATATAATAGCTACCTAGCTAAAATAAATACAAATTTACCTGTAAAATAAATCCTAACCTAAATTACAATTACACCTAACACTACACTATCATTAAATTAAGTACATAAACTAACTACAATTAAGTACAACAAAAAACAAACACTAAATTACAGAAAATAAAAAATAATTACAATTTTTTAAGCTAATTACACCTACTCTAATCCCCCTAATAAAATAAAAAAGCCCCCAAAATAATAAAAAGCCCTACCCTATACTAAATTACAAATAGCCCTTAAAAGGGCCTTTTGCGGGGCATTGCCCCAAAGTAATCAGCTCTTTTACCTGTAATAAAAAAATACAATACCCCCCAACATTAAAGCCCACCACCCATACACCCAACCCTACTCTAAAACCCACCCAATCCCCCCTAATAAAACCTAATACTACCCCCTTGAATATCACCCTACCTTGAGACGTCCTCACCCAGCCGGGCACAAGTGGACCTCCAGAGGGGCAGAAGTCTTCATCCGATCCGGCCAAAAGAGGACATCCAGACCGGCAGAAGTCTTCATCCAGGCAGCATCTTCTATCTTCTTCCATCCAGAGCAGAGCGGGTCCATCTTGAAGACATCTGACGTGGATTTTTCCTACCTTAATTCCGATTGGCTGATAGGATTCTTGTATTTATATAATAAAAATATATAATAAAATATATATATATTTATATATATATATATATATATATATATATATATATATATAATAGGACAAAGACAACAAGTACATTATTTGAAGAAAACACACACAACATGTCTAGCAGGGACAACTCTAACAAAAAACGGGCTTATCAACTTATCAATATTATATATATATATATATATATATATAGATATATATATATATATATATATATATATATATATATATATATATATATATATAAAATTGGCATATGGATTTGTCTACAAAACTGTATGGCCCCCAAAATGTTGTTATTAAAAATGTTTATCTAGATGTTTAAATTTATACTAAATATAATTCTATGGTAAATTATCTGGAAACCACTAATCCATTACATCTAAGTTGTTAAATAAACACTATAAAAGGGTCTCCATTGTTTCCAAAGAGTTTATTAGGTATTAATATATGTTAATAATAAGATAAATATTCCAAATAATTAATACTGGGCAACCCTACCATATCCCCAATTTGTGCAACACTGCTACAATAATCACATAATTTTATCCAAGGAATATTGTATATGTATCCAAATTCTCCAATGTGTCCAATATCAGCCATCTTCAGCAAGAGAGGATAAGAAAAGAGAGAAAGAAAGTGTTTCCCAATTGTATTCTCAATTGAAAGGGTTTTGGCCTATCACATGCCAGTCAAGGCTAATGGGAGTGTCTATAATTAAACACCTAGCTCAGAGAGAGACAGGTGTATCTGGGGGGGGGGGGGGGAGGAACTCCAAAACCAGACATGTGAATCCTACAGGGACAAAACTCTGCAAGCTATGTCACCACACTCAGGAGATGTGAGAAATTTAAAGCCAACACCACACCCCTTACCAGCTGTCACTCATTTAGCCACCCTATAAAGCACTGTTGTTCAGTGAACTCAGTGCTCAGTTATTAAAGAGCTATCCTTGAGTTAAGTCCTGTGTATGAATCTTGGTTACCTGAACTTTCTGCCTTGTTTTGCTTTTATGAACTATTGCTGCCTGCCCTGACCTCTTGATTGTTATACTATTTATGAACCTTTGCTGTCTGCTCTTACCTCAGAAAGTTTGACCTTGCTTTTGGATTTACCTTCTGTAGCATGCACTCCTGTGTTGCCTAGCTGTCGTGCTGGCTATACTCCGCTACTGGCTCCTATTCGTCATTAATCCTGACAGACAGCAACCAAATAAATAGATTCTGGAGGATTGCTTGGCGCCATTTTGATTTATCTCCCATGTCAGTTTGATATTAAAATTGTTAGTGTTTAAATGATTTAAGAACTGTTCAAGTTTGTCTTTTGGACCCTCCCACAGGAAGAAGATATCAATATATCAACCACAAAGGAATATGGTTGGTAAATTCAACATTGTCAGCCAAAAAGACTGTATGCTGTTCCCACCAGCCTAAAAAGAGGTTGGCATATTTTGCTCTGCTGTCCCTCTTATTTGTAAATAAAATTGCTGATCAAAATCAAAATAGTTGTGATTTAGTACAAAGTCCAACAGTTTAATTATGAAGTTATCATGTGTATTTTCTTCCATTGATTATGATTCAATGAAACGTAACTGCTTCTATACCAAGCTTATGATCTATGCTTGTGTAGAGAGCCTCTAAATCCGAAATGATTATAATTGTGTCATTGGTCAGTTTTATGTTTTTTAGCTATTGTAATACTTCCATAGTATCTTTAACAAAGGATGGTAATTGGGTCACAAATTCTCTGAGTCTATAATCTATATATTTATCAATTTAGCGTATCATGTCCGGCGCACATCGATTAATGCCGACAGCATACGCTGTCTGCATTTATCACTGCACAAGCAGTTCTTATGAACTGCTTATGCAATGCCGCCCCCTGCAGATTCGCAGACAATCAGCTGCTAGCAGGGGGTGTCAATCAGCCCTATCCTATAGGATCCGGCGGATTGATGTCTGCAGCCTCAGAGCAGGCGAACCAGTTATGGAGCAGCGGTCTTTAGACCGCTGCTTCATAACTGCTGTTTCAGGTGAGCCTGAAGGCTCGTGCAGAAACAGGGGCATCAAGCTCCATTTGGAGTTTGATAATTCGGCCCCTATGGGTCATCCTGGAGGAATAGTTGGATTTTTGTGAATCTTAGGTATTATGTCAAATGTGGCTACTTTTGGAAAATTTACTGTTAAGAATTTTATTTCCTTAGCTGTAGTTTAATCCTTTTCTGCTTCTAAGATCATTTTATTATACTGCTCTTGAAAATTATCTGTGGGGTAGGAAAATATTTAGTATAGCAGTTTTTATTTCTAAGCTGTTTATGCACCTCTCTTAGGTACAAACCTTTTTCGGCCATGTTACTATATTGCCCCCATTGTCTGAATTTTTAATGATTACATCATCCTATTCTTTCTTTTTATATAATACTTCTTTTTTTTGTTTTATAAATTATTCTGCACTCAGAGGAAGGTCTGAAATCTCCTTACTGACAATTTCATTGTAGATTTCTATATGTCGTGACATATTCAAGATCTAAGTGAAAAGAAAAATCTTACCAGCTTGGCATATCACTTTTTGACATATCTTCAGTGAAGAACCTCATTCTTTTAATGATGTCAAACATTGAAATTCTGATATTAGGAATCAGAGGAGGAATCTTTTTTTTTTTTTCAAATTTTAAGCATTTTTTATTAAGATTTTGCGAAACAGAAAAAAAAAAATAACAATAATGACACGGAAATAAGATTAAACATTTTCTGACATTTCTATTTTACACTAAGAAGATCATACTGGTGTCACTATTTGGTTGGTCACTCATCTACCACTAGGATGCAGGCAAGTACAAAGCTAAGATAGTCATCTCTGCGGCCACCTTAGGGCTTTATGATATGTTGAAGGTATAAATATATCAAGATGGTAAAAAAAAACACAAAACAACTGTAAAAGTAAGTAATATGTTGGGGGCCTCTTTTGGGACCCTAGTGTTTAAAAGTAAAAGAAAAACAATTAAGTGTTCAGCGGGTAAACACCGCTTAGTATGTTTAACAGCTATAATTCTCACTTTTGAATAGAAATAATATTCACATTAACATCACTGTGTTATTTAGAAGTGCCTTAGAATTCAAAGGGGTATCTAACGACAAGGGTCACTTACGATCCCTCTAAAATATGAAACACTAAACCACGTAGGAAAACAACGACTGGGCTATAGAGGCATCATAAGCATATAGTGTAATGTATGGGGCCAGTCAGCTATACCTGGTTTGGATCAGCGACCACGCTATTAATAATGTTATTCAAGTTTAAAACCTTTGGGCTTAATACATAGAAAATATATATAATAGAGAGGTAAAATTAAAATAGTTGGGCAGGAATGGGTCTTATGGGCAGTTTAAATTTATGAGTCAATTACATTAAGTTTGGGTAACCGCTGGCTTACTGTAGTCTGGAGCCTATCACTCTTTTCAGGCTTAACAAACCTCACTGCTTTAAGCTAATAGAAATACAAACATGAAAATGCCATGCAGCCACGGCCGCAGGCCACACATCAAAATAGAGCAGAGAGGGTTATTACACTGCTATAAAGTTAGTAATACTTCAGTTAGATCCATTAATATATAACTAAACTTGAGACAAGGCAGACAAGTAAAAAGGCTGCGAGCAATACCTTTGTAGGAGTGGGTACCCCTGTGTAATGACATGTCTGATATGCCTTCTTTCAGGGAATTGAAACCAGGCATCTATACTTTAATGCACTTTATTGAGCATGTAGTATGATGAAATAACCCCTAGAATCTAACTACAATGTGTACTCTTAGACATCAGTAAACAATAGAACAGAAGTACATTAGATAGTGAGTAAGCTACGGATTGCTGGTAACATGCAGATCATTATTGTGGACTAATGGCACAGTGGGTTGTAATAAGTCATGACAAGTAATAGCATGGTACAGTTTATTTCTGTATTGTTTTCATTTTTAGTTCATGCAGTCTACTGGAAATGATAGAGGGGAGCTCAAACATAGCTATAATGCTTTGGCCATAACTGGGGGTATGGCCCCCAGGGTCCCATAACCCAGTCCAAAAGCATGGAGTTGATCTGGACCAGTTTTCAAATTTAGGGGCAACATCTGTGAGGGTCAAGTTGCAGCCGCAGCTCAGGCTTAAAGGGACACTTAACACCTGTTGAATATTTTCTAAACTTTTTCTGAGGAATCAAAATAAACTAATACACTGTTCTCAATGCTCTATTTTCATCTTACTACAAACTCTTCATGAAAACTCTTCATTTTTTCTATGCTTATACACAGCTTGTGTTTTCCTATGTAGGGTGCCATCTTGTAACATATGTGCACCCAAGTCATGTGATGCGCACAGCATCTTCTCTCACTGATGTTATAGAAGGCAGGCAATTTGTCAATGCTAATTCACAGTAATGCAAAGCATGCATTGCAGTATATGAGGACAAAGATCTATTTTATATTTGTAATACAGTAATTGCATCGTCTTTTATCAAACATATTATAAACATTCTATGTACTGAACATACCCACAGTCTGTGTGTTTCACTGTTCACTGCTATAACTAAGTTCAGTTTTAATTGCCAGCCCGATGTTCAGAGGCAGAGGGGAGGGGGAGGAGGGAGGTGGAGAGTCTAGAAGCCATTTTGTTAACTCACTGTTATTCAGTTCTCTGCTATATCTAAGGAGAAATTTCTCTCTGTGTGTTCCAGAAATTTACTTTTGTTTTCACCATCATATTATTTTAATTGTCAAACAGCACCGCACTTGTTATGCTATATAAAAAGTGTGGTGCTGTTTGATAATTAAATAATATGATTATGAAAACAAAAGTAAATTCCTGGAACACACAGAGAGAAAATTCTCCTCAGATATTGTAGAGAACTGAAATACAGTGAGTTAAAAAAACGGTTTCTAGACTCTCCCCCTCCCCCCTGCCTCTGAACATGTGATGGGCTGGTGATTGAAACTGAACTTAGTTAACAGTGAACAGTGAAACACACAGACTGTGGGTATGTTCAGTACATAAAACAGTGAAACACACAGACTGTGGGTATGTTCAGTACATAAAACAGTGAAACACACAGACTGTGGGTATGTTCAGTACATAAAACAGTGAAACACACAGACTGTGGGTATGTTCAGTACATAAAACAGTGAAACACACAGACTGTGGGTATGTTCAGTACATAAAACAGTGCAACACACAGACTGTGGGTATGTTCAGTACATAAAACAGTGAAACACACAGACTGTGGGTATGTTCAGTACATAAAACAGTGAAACACACAGACTGTGGGTATGTTCAGTACATAAAACAGTGAAACACACAGACTGTGGGTATGTTCAGTACATAAAACACTGAAACACACAGACTGTGGGTATGTTCAGTACATAAAACAGTGAAACACACAGACTGTGGGTATGTTCAGTACATAAAACAGTGAAACACACAGACTGTGGGTATTTTCAGTACATAAAACAGTGAAACACACAGACTGTGGGTATGTTCAGTACATAAAACAGTGCAACACACAGACTGTGGGTATGTTCAGTACATAAAACAGTGAAACACACAGACTGTGGGTATGTTCAGTACATAAAACGTTTAAAAAAGTTTAATAAAAGAAGATGCAATTACTGTGTTACAAATATAAAATAGATCTTTGTCCTCATGCACTGTAATGCATGCTTTGCATTACAGTGAATTAGTATTGGCAATTTGCCTGCCTTCTATAACATCAGCGAAAGAAGCTGCCGTGCTCACATGTCATGTGACTGCAGTGCCTGAAACGTGTGTTACAAGATGGCACCCTACATAGGAAAACACAAGCTGGGGATAAGCATAGAATATATGAGGAGTCTTCATGAAGAGTTTGTAGTAAGATGAACATCAGCATTGAGAACAGTGTATTAGTTTATTTTGATTCCTCAGAAACAGTTAGTTCAGAAAATCTTAAGCAGGTGTTAAGTGTCCCTTTAAGACCGACTGGAAATGTAAAGCATCTGTTTGGACACAGATATAATCAGTCTAGCCAGTGGTATGTTGCTTACGTTTAAATTTTAGGCTAAGGGGTAGGAGCTCCAGCACTGTTGTGAAATGTACCGGGTGACTTAGGCCGACCTCCATCCCATCACTATGTGAGTAAGGAGCTGTGATGCAGAATTTAGGTTGCGGCTCCACGTTGAATTCTCTCGTTGCGTCCCAGGGTGCAAATTCCTCAGTCCAGTGCTCATGTTCTCCAGCCAGGACTGGAGCTGCTGAGTAGTGAGTAGGAATTGTAGTTTCTTCTGTGCTTATAGCACCAGCGGATGCCGAATTGAGTTTTTCAGCCAGTGTTGCTGCTTCGCGATCCAGCCGCTCTCCTAAGGCACTAAGTAAATTGCTGATGGTACTCTCCATGACAGCTTCCCCAAAGTCGATTCTCATGTATAGCGTATAGTCTAAGATGTCCTGCCGACTGACACGGTGATGTTCGCTAAGTGGTGTTGGCTGTTATTACCCGGATTACCGGGGGGGGGGTTAACAAAAGACACGCCTCTACTTCTTAGTTTTAAAAACTCGGGTTCCAAGTGAAGAATTCAGAGCAAAAAATATATAGATATGTGCAGTATCCTCCGTTACATTTTATTCTTGCCCAAAATATTATCAATGTCTATAGTAACAGCAGATAATCAGTGGATTAGTTGTTCATCTCTAGGAGCTCCCAGGCAGGAGAGGGTCTACCACTCACTTTTTTTCTGCGATTTTAGCTTACCGCAAATCCCCTTATGTCGATTGCGTATCCTATCTTTTTAATGGGATTTGCCTAACCCCCGGTATTACAATCGCCTGAAAAAGTGAGCGGTAGACCCTCTCCTGTCCAGACTCCTACTGCATATAAAAGTCAGTAGTTTTATGGGTTAACACCTTAACATAAAGCTCTTAACTAAAGTGCAACAAAGTACACTAACAAAGTACACTAACACCCATAAACTACCTATTAACCCCTAAACTGAGCCCCCCCCCACATCGCAAACACTATAATAAAATTATTTAACCCCTAATCTGCCGACCGGACATCGCCACCACTTCAAATGTATTAACCCCTAAACCGCTGCACTCCCGCATCGCAAACACTAGTTAAATTTTATTAACCCCTAATCTGCCGTCCCTAACATCGCCGACACCTACCTACATTTATTAACCCCTAATCTGCCGCCCCCAACGTCGCCGCTACTATATTAAATTTATTAACCCCTAAATCTAACCCTAAACCCCCTAACTTAAACATAATTTAAATAAAATTAAATTAAATTTAAATGAAATTAAATTACTACAATTAAATAAATTAATCCTATTTAAAACTAAATACTTACCTATAAAATAATCCCTAAGATAGCTACAATATAAATAATAATTACATTGTAGCCATCTTAGGGTTTATTTTTATTTTACAGGCAACTTTGTATTTATTTTAACTAGGTACAATAGTAATTAGTTATTAACTATTTAATAACTACCTAGCTAAAATAAGTACAAAAGTACCTGTAAAATAAACCCTAACCTAGGTTACAATTACACCTAACAATACACTATCATTAAACTAATTACCTAAACTACCTACAATTAATTACAATTAAATTAAATAAACTAAATTACGAAAAAAAAAATACTAAATTACAGAAAATAAAAAAAAGAATTACAAAAATTTTAAACTAATTACACCTAATCTAATCCCCCTAATAAAATAAAAAAGCCCCCCAAAATAATAAAATTCCCTACCCTATACTAAATTACAAAAGCCCTTAAAAGGGCCTTTTGCGGGGCATTGTCCCAAAGTAATCAGCTCTTTCACCTGTAAAAAAAAAAATACAATACCCCCCCAACATTAAAACCCACCACCCACACACCCAAACTTACTCTAAAACCCACCCAATCCCCCCTTAAAAAAACCTAACACTACCCCCTTGAAGATCACCCTACCTTGAGACGTCTTCACCCAACCGGGCACAAGTGGTCCTCCAGAGGGTTCAAAGTCTTCATCCTATCTGGCCAGAAGAGGACAACCAGACCGGCAGAAGGCTTCACCCAGGCGGCATCTTCTATCTTCATCCTTCCGGAGCGGGTCCATCTTCAAGACATCTGACGCGGAGCATCCTCTTCATCCGATGGCCGACGACTGAATGACAGGTCCTTTAAGTGACGTCATCCAAGATGGCGTCCCTTGAATTCCGATTGGCTGATAGAATCCTATCAGCCAATCGGAATTAAGGTACAAAAAAATCCTATTGGCTGAAGTTTTTGTATTGGGTAATATGTGCAATGGCTAACAGCCAATACAGTTTACAATTTTTTTTATATATTTTAAAGTTGCACTTCCGTTTGTTTATGAAACTTGGTTTTATTTAATTTTAAGTTTAATAAAGATGTTATATATCACAACGGCTAAATCTGTATCTGTATTGCATGTTTAAACCTTAATACCATAAATAATAACAGGTGTTATGTTTACTACTGGAGTATATAAACAGTTTGCAAATTATAGAGAAATGCTTAAAGGGACACTGAACCCAAATTTTTTATTTCATGATTCAGATAGAGCATGAAATTTTAAGCAACTTTCTAATTAACTCCTATTATCAATTTTTCTTCGTTCTCTTGCTATCTATATTTGAAAAAGAAGGCATCTAAGCTTTTTTTGGTTTAGTACTCTTTTTTATAGGTGGATGAATTTATCCACCAATCAGCAAGAACAACCCAGGTTGTTCACCAAAATTGGGCCGGCATCTAAACTTACATTCTTGCATTTCAAATAAACATACCAAGAGAATTAAGAAAAATTGGTAATAGGAGTAAATTAGAAAGTTAATTAAAATTGCCTGCTCTATCTGAATCATGAAAGATAAAATTTGGGTACAGTGTCCCTTTAAATAATGCATTACACTTTAACCAAACCCCTTAGATTTTAGTCGACTAAAAATATACTGGAGATTTAGTCAACTAAAATCTAACGGAGATTCAGTCGACTAAAACTAGACTAAAACTAAAACAATTCAGATTACTAAAATTCGACTAAAACAAAAATGGCATTTTAGTCAAAAGACTAAAGCTAAGACTAAATAGAAATTTGCCGTCAAAATTAACACTGATTGGGACCAAAAATTACACATATTCTGAATAAATACTGATATATTTTGAAGGATTGCAATCCCCAAATTGAGAGTTTTCAAGAGAGACTAATGACAGGAGAAACAGGAACCTAAAAGATCTCTTAGTTCATGCAGATATAGGCAATTATATAGGATCCAAAAGAACAGGATGTTATCCCTGTCTACACTGTAGTCATTGTAGTTCAATTATAAAAGGGGAAAACTTCTATCATCCCATTAATGGAACAAAATATGAAATAAAATATTTTCTAACATGTAGGAGTACATATGTAATATACATTATAAAGTGTCCGTGTGCTAGAATTTATGTTGGTGAAACGTGTAGGGAGGTCAGAGAGAGATTGAATGAACATAAGTCTAATATTAGGACTAATAACAAAGATGCCCCCCCTTTCCGGTCACTTCCTCTCCATGGGCCACAACATTAGTCAGTTACGCTTTCAAATCATAGAGCATGTGGCCAAACCAAGGAGGGGAGGTGACAGGGAACTGATATTGAAGAAAAGGGAAATGTTCTGGATTAGAAAATTGTACTCCCTACAACCAAAAGGGCTCAATAAGGACTTTGATTGGTCTTTGTTCTTCTAAATACACCTAAAAATAGATTGGTGCATGATTCTGAATTTTCCTGTTTGTATAGCTTTTGCTTGATCTTAATATGGTTTTAATTATAAATATATGGAATAGTATACATGTGAGCAATCTTTGCAAATATATGTTAACTTAACTTTATAATGTTATTTCTGATACATGCATACTGAAAAAATCCACAAGATGGCAGTGTTGTTTAATCTGATGACTGCTTGATAGGTATAAAAGGTAGACATGTGCGGTTCGTTTCGGATTAATTCGGAAATTCGGTAAATTCGGTAAATTCGGAGATTCGGATCGATTCGGATTTCCGAATTAAAATACTTCCGAATCTACCGAATGAATCCGAAATAGCTGCCGTATCTCCGAATAAATCCGAATTAGCTCGTTAAAATTCGGCATTTCCCCATAGGAAACAATGGGAGTTTCGGCTGAAAAAAAACTAGCACCGCAGCCCCATTGTTTCCTATGGGGAAACACTAAGTCTGCACCTAACACCCTAACATGTACCCCGAGTCTCTAAACACCCCTAATCTAACACTTATTAACCCCTAATCTGCCGCCCCCGCTATCGCTGACACCTGCATTATCTTATTAACCCCTAATCTGCCGACCGAATATCGCCGCCACCTACATTATAACTATTAACCCCTAATCTGCTGTCCCTAACACCGCCGACCCCTACATTATAGTTATTAACCCCTAATCTGCCTCCCCCAATGTCGCCGCAATCTAACTACAAGTATTAACCCCTAATCTGCCGACCGAATATCGCCGCCGCCTACATTATAGCTATTAACCCCTAATCTGCTGTCCCTAACACCGCCGACCCCTACATTATAGTTATTAACCCCTAATCTGCCCCCCCCAACGTCGCCGCAATCTAACTACAAGTATTAACCCCGAATCTGCCGACCCGATATCGCCGCCGCCTACATTATAGCTATTAACCCCTAATCTGCTGTCCCTAACACCGCCGACCCCTACATTATAGTTATTAACCCCTAATCTGCCCCCCCCCAACGTCGCCACAATCTAACTACAAGTATTAACCCCTAATCTGCCGACCGCAAATCGCCGCAACTATAATAAATGTACTAACCCCTAAACCGCCGCACTCCCGCCTCGCAAACACTATAATACATTTTATTAACCCCTAATCTGCCCTCCCTAACATCGCCGCCACCTACCTACAATTATTAACCCCTAATCTCCCGCCCCCAACGTCGCCGCTACTATAATAAGGTTATTAACCCCTAAACCTAAGTCTAACCCTAACACTAACACCCCCTAACTTAAATATAATTTAAATAAAACGAAATAAGTTTACTATAGTTAAATAAATGAATCCTATTTAAAACTAAATACTTACCTGTAAAATAAACCCTAAGATAGCTGCAATATAACTAATAGTTACATTGTAGCTATTTTAGGATTTATTTTTATTTTACAGGCAACTTTGTATTTATTTTAACTAGGTACAATAGTTATTAAATAGTTAATAACTATTTAATAACTACCTAGCTAAAATAAATACAAATTTACCTGTAAAATAAATCCTAACCTAAGTTACAATTACACCTAACACTACACTATCATTTAATTAATTAAATAAATGACTCATATTTAAAACTAAATACTTACCTGTAAAATAAACCCTAAGATAGCTGCAATATAACTAATAGTTACATTGTAGCTATTTTAGCATTTATATTTATTTTACAGGCAACTTTGTATTTATTTTAACTAGGTACAATAGCTATTAAATAGTTATTGACTAATTAATAGCTACCTAGTTAAAATAATTAAAAAATTACCTGTAAAATAAATCCTAACCTAAGTTACAATTAAACCTAACACTACACTATCATTAAATAAATTAACTACAAGTACCTACAATTAAATACAATTAAAAAAACTAAACTAAAGTACAACCCCCCCCCCCACTAAATTACAAAAAATAAAAAAATATTACAAGAATTTTAAACTAATTACACCTAATCTAAGCCCCCTAATAAAATAACAAAGCCCCCCAAAATAAAAAAAATGCCCTAACCTATACTAAATTACAAAAGTTAACAGCTCTATTACCTTACCAGCCCTGAACAGGGCCCTTTGCGGGGCATGCCCCAAAGAAAACAGCTCTTTTGCCTGTTAAAAAAAAAACACAATCCCCCCCCACATTACAACCCACCACCCACATACCCCTACTCTAACCCAAACCCCCCTTAAATAAACCTAACACTACCCCCCTGAAGATCTCCCTACCTTGAGTCGTGTTCACCCAGCCAGGCCGAAGTCTTCATCCGATGGGGCAGAAGAGGACATCCAGACCGGCAGAAGTCTTCATCCAAGCGGGGCAAGAAGAGGTCTTCCATCCATCAGAAAAGTACAAAAAAAACAAACACTAAATTAGCAAGAATAATAAAATATTACAATAATTTTAAGCTAATTACACCTAATCTAAGCCCCCTACTAGCTATTAATATAGCTACAATATAACTAATAGTTACATTGTAGCTATTTTAGGATTTATATTTATTTTACAGGCAACTTTGTATTTATTTTAACTAGGTACAATAGCTATTAAATAGTTAATAACTATTTAATAACTACCTAGCTAAAATAAATACAAATTTACCTGTAAAATAAACCCTAACCTAAGTTACAATTACACATAACACTACACTGTCATTAAATTAACTAAATAAATTAATCCTATATAAAACTAAATACTTACCTGTAAAATAAACCCTAATATAGCTACAATATAACTAATAGTTACATTGTAGCTATTTTAGCATTTATATTTATTTTACAGGCAACTTTGTATTTATTTTAACTAGGTACAATAGCTATTAAATAGATATTTACTGTTTAATAGCTACCTAGTTAAAATAATTACAAAATTACCTGTAAAATAAATCCTAACCTAAGTTACTATTAAACCTAACACTACACTATCATTAAATAAATTAACTACAAGTACCTACAATTAAATACAATGAAATAAACTAAACTAAAGTACAAAAAAAACAAACACTAAATTACAAAAAATAAAAAAAATTACAAGAATTTTAAACTAATTACACCTAATCTAAGCCCCCTAATAAAATAACAAAGCCCCCCAAAATAAAAAAATGCCCTACCCTATACTAAATTACAAAAATAATCAGCTCTATTACCTTACCAGCCCTTAAAAGGGCCTTTTGCGGGGGCATGCCCCAAAGAAAAACAGCTCTTTTGCCTGTAAAAAAAAACACAATACCCCCCCCCCACATTACAACCCACCACCCAAACCCCCCTTAAATAAACCTAACACTACCCCCCTGAAGATCTCTCTACCGTGTCTTCACCCAGCGGGCCGAAGTCTTCATCCGATGGGGCAGAAGAGGACATCCAGACTGGCAGAAGTCTTCATCCAAGCGGGGCAAGAAGAGGTCTTCCATCCATCAGAAGTCTTGATCCAGGCGGCATCTTCTCTGTTCATCCATCGGGAGCGGAGCGGCAGCATCCTGAAGACATCCCACGCAGAGCATCCTCTTCTTTCTTGATCCGACGACTAGGTGACTGTACCTTTAAGTGACGTCATCCAAGATGGCGTCCCTTGAATTCCGATTGGCTGATAGGATTCTATCAGCCAATCGGAATTAAGGTAGGAAAAATCTGATTGGCTGATTCAATCAGCCAATCAGATTCAAGTTCAATCCGATTGGCTGATGGAATCAGCCAATCAGATTGACCTCGCATTCTATTGGCTGTTCCGATCAGCCAATAGAATGCGAGCTCAATCTGATTGGCTGATTGGATCAGCCAATCGGATTGAACTTGAATCTGATTGGCTGATTGAATCAGCCAATCAGATTTTTCCTACCTTAATTCCGATTGGCTGATAGAATCCTATCAGCCAATCGGAATTCAAGGGACGCCATCTTGGATGACGTCACTTAAAGGTACAGTCACCTAGTCGTCGGATCAAGAAAGAAGAGGATGCTCTGCGTGGGATGTCTTCAGGATGCTGCCGCTCCGCTCCGGATGGATGAACAGAGAAGATGCCACCTGGATCAAGACTTCTGATGGATGGAAGACCTCTTCTTGCCCCGCTTGGATGAGGACTTCTGCCGGTCTGGATGTCCTCTTCTGCCCGATCGGATGAAGACTTCGGCCCGCTGGGTGAAGACACGGTAGAGAGATCTTCAGGGGGGTAGTGTTAGGTTTATTTAAGGGAGGTTTGGGTTAGAGTAGGGGTATGTGGGTGGTGGGTTGTAATGTGGGGGGGGGTATTGTGTTTTTTTTTACAGGCAAAAGAGCTGTTTTCTTTGGGGCATGCCCCGCAAAAGGCCCTGTTCAGGGCTGGTAAGGTAATAGAGCTGATTACTTTTGTAATTTAGTATAGGGTAGGGCATTTTTTTATTTTGGGGGGCTTTGTTATTTTATTAGGGGGCTTAGATTAGGTGTAATTAGTTTAAAATTCTTGTAATTTTTTTTATTTTTTGTAATTTAGTGTTTGTTTTTTTTGTACTTTAGTTTAGTTTATTTCATTGTATTTAATTGTAGGTACTTGTAGTTAATTTATTTAATGATAGTGTAGTGTTAGGTTTAATAGTAACTTAGGTTAGGATTTATTTTACAGGTAATTTTGTAATTATTTTAACTAGGTAGCTATTAAACAGTAAATATCTATTTAATAGCTATTGTACCTAGTTAAAATAAATACAAAGTTGCCTGTAAAATAAATATAAATGCTAAAATAGCTACAATGTAACTATTAGTTATATTGTAGCTATATTAGGGTTTATTTTACAGGTAAGTATTTAGTTTTATATAGGATTAATTTATTTAGTTAATTTAATGACAGTGTAGTGTTAGGTGTAATTGTAACTTAGGTTAGGGTTTATTTTACAGGTAAATTTGTATTTATTTTAGCTAGGTAGTTATTAAATAGTTATTAACTATTTAATAGCTATTGTACCTAGTTAAAATAAATACAAAGTTGCCTGTAAAATAAATATAAATCCTAAAATAGCTACAATGTAACTATTAGTTATATTGTAGCTATATTAATAGCTAGTAGGGGGCTTAGATTAGGTGTAATTAGTTTAAAATTATTGTAATATTTTATTATTCTTGCTAATTTAGTGTTTGTTTGTTTTTTTGTACTTTTCTGATGGATGGAAGACCTCTTCTTGCCCCGCTTGGATGAAGACTTCTGCCGGTCTGGATGTCCTCTTCTGCCCCATCGGATGAAGACTTCGGCCCGGCTGGGTGAACACAACTCAAGGTAGGGAGATCTTCAGGGGGTAGTGTTAGGTTTATTTAAGGGGGGTTTGGGTTAGAGTAGGGGTATGTGGGTGGTGGGTTGTAATGTGGGGGGGGGGGGTATTGTGTTTTTTTTTACAGGCAAAAGAGCTGTTTTCTTTGGGGCATGCCCCGCAAAAGGCCCTGTTCAGGGCTGGTAAGGTAATAGAGCTGTTAACTTTTGTAATTTAGTATAGGGTAGGGCATTTTTTTTATTTTGGGGGGCTTTGTTATTTTATTAGGGGGCTTAGATTAGGTGTAATTAGTTTAAAATTCTTGTAATATTTTTTTATTTTTTGTAATTTAGTGGGGGGGTTTTTGTACTTTAGTTTAGTTTTTTTAATTGTATTTAATTGTAGGTACATGTAGTTAATTTATTTAATGATAGTGTAGTGTTAGGTTTAATTGTAACTTAGGTTAGGATTTATTTTACAGGTAATTTTGTAATTATTTTAACTAGGTAGCTATTAAATAGTCAATATCTATTTAATAGCTATTGAACCTAGTTAAAATAAATACAAAGTTGCCTGTACAATAAATATAAATGCTAAAATAGCTACAATGTAACTATTAGTTATATTGCAGCTATATTAGGGTTTATTTTACAGGTAAGTCTTTAGTTTTATATAGGATTCATTTATTTAGTTAATTTAATGATAGTGTAGTGTTAGGTGTAATTGTAACTTAGGTTATGATTTATTTTACAGGTAAATTTGTATTTATTTTAGCTAGGTAGTTATTAAATAGTTATTAACTATTTAATAGCTATTGTACCTAGTTAAAATAAATACAAAGTTGCCTGTAAAATAAATATAAATCCTAAAATAGCTACAATGTAACTATTAGTTATATTAAAGCTATATTAATAGCTAGTCGGGGGGCTTAGATTAGGTGTAATTAGTTTAAAATTATTGTAATATTTTATTATTTTTGGTAATTTAGTGTTTGTTTGTATTTTGGTACTTGTATGATGGATGGAAGACCTCTTCTTGCCCCGCTTGGATGAAGACTTCTGCCGGTCTGGATGTCCTCTTCTGCCCCATCGGATGAAGACTTCGGCCCGGCTGGGTGAACACGACTCAAGGTAGGGAGATCTTCAGGGGGGTAGTGTTAGGTTTATTTAAGGGGGGGTTTGGGTTAGAGTAGGGGTATGTGGGTGGTGGGTTGTAATGTGGGGGGGGGAATTGTGTTTTTTTTTTTACAGGCAAAAGAGCTGTTTTCTTTGGGGCATGCCCCGCAAAGGGCCCTGTTCAGGGCTGGTAAGGTAATAGAGCTGTTAACTTTTGTAATTTAGAATAGGGTAGGGCATTTTTTTTATTTTGGGGGGCTTTGTTATTTTATTAGGGGGCTTAGATTAGGTGTAATTAGTTTAAAATTCTTGTAATATTTTTTTATTTTTTGTAATTTAGTGTTTGGTTTTTTTTGTAATTTAGTGGGGGGGTTTTTGTACTTTAGTTTATTTAATTGTAGATAATTGTAGGTACTTGTAGTTAATTTATTTAATGACAGTGTAGTGTTAGGTTTAATTGTAACTTAGGTTATGATTTATTTTACAGGTAATTTTGTATTTATTTTAACTAGGTAGCTATTAATTAGTCAATAACTATTTAATAGCTTTTGTACCTAGTTAAAATAAATACAAAGTTGCCTGTAAAATAAATATAAATGCTAAAATAGCTACAATGTAACTATTAGTTATATTGCAGCTATCTTAGGGTTTATTTTACAGGTAAGTATTTTGTTTTAAATATGATTCATTTATTTAGTTAATTTAATGATAGTGTAGTGTTAGGTGTAATTGTAACTTAGGTTAGGATTTATTTTACAGGTAAATTTGTATTTATTTTAGCTAGGTAGTTATTAAATAGTTATTAACTATTTAATAACTATTGTACCTAGTTAAAATAAATACAAAGTTGCCTGTAAAATAAAAATAAATCCTAAAATAGCTACAATGTAACTATTAGTTATATTGTAGCTATATTAGGGTTTATTTTACAGGTAAGTATTTAGTTTTAAATAGGATTCATTTATTTAACTATAGTAAACTTATATCGTTTTATTTAAATTATATTTAAGTTAGGGGGTGTTAGTGTTAGGGTTAGACTTAGGTTTAGGGGTTAATAACCTTATTATAGTAGCTGCGACGTTGGGGGCGGGAGATTAGGGGTTAATAATTGTAGGTAGGTGGCGGCGATGTTAGGGAGGGCAGATTAGGGGTTAATAAAATGTATTATAGTGTTTGCGAGGCGGGAGTGCGGTGGTTTAGGGGTTAATACATTTATTATAGTGGCGGCGATTTGCGGTCGGCAGATTAGGGGTTAATACTTGTAGTTAGATTGTGGCGACGTTGGGGGGAGGTAGATTAGGGGTTAATAACTATAATGTAGGGGTCGGCGGTGTTAGGGACACCAGATTAGGGGCTAATAGCTATAATGTAGGCGGCTGCGATATCGGGTCGGCAGATTAGGGGTTAATACTTGTAGTTAGATTGCGGCGACGTTGGGGGGGGGGGCAGATTAGGGGTTAATAACTATAATGTAGGGGTCGGCGGTGTTAGGGACAGCAGATTAGGGGTTAATAGCTATAATGTAGGCGGCGGCGATATCAGGTCGGCAGATTAGGGGTTAATACTTGTAGTTAGATTGCGGCGACGTTGGGGGAGGCAGATTAGGGGTTAATAACTATAATGTAGGGGTCGGCGGTGTTAGGGACAGCAGATTAGGGGTTAATAGTTATAATGTAGGTGGCGGCGATATCGGGTCGGCAGATTAGGGGTTAATACTTGTAGTTAGATTGCGGCGACGTTGGGAGAGGCAGATTAGGGGTTAATAACTATAATGTAGGGGTCGGCGGTGTTAGGGACAGCAGATTAGGGGTTAATAGTTATAATGTAGGTGGCGGCGATATCGGGTCGGCAGATTAGGGGTTAATACTTGTAGTTAGATTGCGGCGACGTTGGGGGAGGCAGATTAGGGGTTAATAACTCTAATGTAGGGGTCGGCGGTGTTAGGGACAGCAGATTAGGGGTTAATAGCTATAATGTAGGTTGCGGCGATATCCGATCGGCAGATTAGGGGTTAAATAATGTTATTATAGGGTTTGCGATGTGGGGGGGCCTCGGTTTAGTGGTTCATAGGTAGTTTATGGGTGTTAGTGACTTAGTGTACTAAATGGGTGTTAGTGTACTAAAAACATACCGAATTTCGGAACGGAATAGAACCGAATTCAGCCGAATCCGAATAAATCCGAAACAAATTTATTCGGATCCGAATAAATCCGAAACGAATTTATTCAAATTTTGCCGAATCCGATTCGATCCGAAACGAAATTCGAAAAGTCCGAATTGATCCGAACCGAAAACGAACCGAATTTTTTAGCCGTGCACATGTCTAATAAAAGGCACACCTGTGCAATTACTCATTGACATGACTAAGAACCAATTGTTGGTTTTAAACGTTGTTGTATTATGGACCCTGTGTGAATAAAGGTTTTTTAATTTTTACTATTTGGAGGCTGGAAATCTTTTGATAAAGTAATATTGGGGTCTATCTAACCTTATTCAGGTGCCCCAAAAAACTCTGAGTGAGGTGCTGTCTTCCCCTGTGAATTGTTGACTAGACAAAACAACCAGCTTGGTGTGGAGCGTATCATGAGCCAACAAGTATCCGGCACAACAGAAACAGGAGAGTTACGCTGAGTTTCCTCTTTACACTTCTGATTTTCTGTTGGCAGAAAGATATGTTATACACAGCTACAGGTACATGCTCAGGTATCACAGAATACAGGCTTGGGTTGCACAGGTACAGGCTCAGATAGCACAGGTACAGGCTCAAATAGCACAGCTACAGGTACAGGCTCAAGTAGCACAGCTACAGGTACAGGCTCAAGTAGCACAGCTACAGGTACAGGCTCAGGTAGCAAAGGTACAGGCTCAGATAGCACAGATACAGGCTCAGGTAGCACAGCTACAGGCTCAGGTAGCAAAGGTACAGGCTCAGGTAGCACAGCTACAGGTACAGGCTCAGGTAGCATAGGTACAGATACAGGCTCAGGTAGCAAAGGTACAGGCTCAGGTAGCACAGCTACAGGTACAGGCTCAGGTAGCATAGGTACAGATACAGGCTCAGGTAGTACAGCTACAGGTACAGGCTCAGGTAGCGCAGCTACAGGTACAGGCTCAGGTAGCACAGGTACAGATACAGGCTCAGGTAGCACAGCTACAGGTACAGGCTCAGGTAGCACAGCTACAGGTACAGGCTCAGGTAGCACATGTACAGATACAGGCTCAGGTAGCACAAATACAGCTACAGGCACAGGTACAGGCTCAGATAGCACAGATACAGGCTCAGGCAGCACAGCTACAGGTACATGCTCAGGTATCACAGAATGCAGGCTCAGGTAGCACAGGTACAGGTACAGACTCAGATGGCACAGATACAGGCTCAGGCAGCACAGCTACAGGTACATGCCCAGGTATCACAGAATACAGGCTCAGGTAGCACAGGTACAGGTACAGACTCAGATAGCACAGATACAGGCTCAGGCAGCACAGCTACAGGTACATGCTCAGGTATCACAGAATACAGGCTCAGGTAGCACAGGTACAGGTACAAACTCAGATAGCACAGATACAGGCTCAGATAGCACAGATACAGGTTCAGGAAGCACAGATACAGGCTCAGGAAGCACAGCTACAAATACAGGCTAAGGTAACACAGCTACATGTAAAGTCTCAGGTATCACAAATACAGGTTCAGGTAGCACAGCTACAGATACAGGCTCAGGTAGCACAGCTACAGATACAGGCTCAGGTAGCACAGCTATAGGTACATGCTCAGGTATCACAGGTACAGGCTCATATAGCACAGCTACATGTAAAGTGTCAGGTAGCATAGCTACAATCTCAGGTAGCACAGCTATAGATACAGGCTCAGGCAGCACAGGTATACATACATGCTCAGGTATCACAGATACAAGTTCATGTAGTACAGCTACATGTAAAGTTTCAGGTAGCACAGCTACAGGCTCAGGTAGCACAGCTACATGTACATGCTCAGGTAGCACAGATACAAGCTAATGTAGCACAGGAGCTGATTCATGCTCAGATAGCACAGATACAGGCTTAGGTAGCCCAGCTATAGGCTCAGGTAGCACAGCTGCAAATACAGGCTAAGGTAGCACAGCTACAGGCTCAGGTAGCACAGCTACAGGTATATGCTCAGGTATTACAGGTACAGGCTTAGGTAGCACAGATACTGATACATGCTCAGATAGCACAGATGCAGACTCAGGTAACACAACTACAGGTACAGGCTCAGGTAGCACAGCTACAGTTGCAGGCTCAGATAGCACAGGTACAGGCTTAGGTAACACAGCTACACGTACATGCTCAGGTATAATGGGTACAGGCTCAGGTAACACAGGTACTGATACATACTCAGATAGCACAGATACAGGCTCAGGTAGCACAGCTATAGATTCAGGCTCAGGTAGCCCAGCTACAGTTGTAGGCTCAGATAGCACAGATACAGTCTCAGGTAGCCCAGCTACAGGTTCAGGTAGCACAGCTACAGATACAGGCTCAGGTAGCACAGCTAGAGGCTCAGGTAGCACGGATACAGATACAGGCTCAGGTAGCACAGCTACAGGCTCAGGTAGCAAAGATACAGATACAGTCTCAGGTAGCACAGCTACAGGTTCAGGTAGCACAGCTACAGATGCAGGCTCAGGTAGCACAGCTACAGGCTCAGGTAGTACAGATACAGATACAGTCTCAGGTAGCACAGGTACTGATACAGGCTCAGATAGCACATATACAGGCTCAGGTAGCACAGCTACAGATACAGGCTCAGGTAGCACAGCTACAGGTATATGCTCAGGTATCACAGATACAGGCTCAGGTAGCATAGCTACAGGTACAGGCTCAGGTAGCACAGGTACTGATACATTCTCAGATAGCACAGATACAGGATCAGGTAGCACATATACAGGCTCAGGTAGCACAGTTACAGATTCAGGGTCAGGTAGCAAAGCTACAGTTACAGGCTCAGATAGCATAGGTGCAGCCTCAGGTAGCACAGCTACACCTACATGCTCAGGTATCACATGTACAGGTTCATGTAGCACAGCTACATGTAAAGTCTCAGGTAGCACAGTTACAGATACAGATTCAGGTAACACAGCTACAGATACATGCTCAGGTAGCACAGATACAGGCTCAAATAGCACAGGTACAGTTACAGGCACAGGTAGCACAGATACAGGCTCAGGTAGCACAGGTACAGTTACAGGCTAAGGTAGCACAGCTACAGGTACAGGCTCAGGTAGCACAGCTATAGATACAGGCTCAGATAACATAGATACAGGCTCAGGAAACACAGCTACAGGTACAGGCTCAGGTAGCACAGCTACAGATACAGATACAGGCACAGATACCACAGATACAGGTTTAGGTAGCACAGCTACACATACAGGCTCAGGCTTGGGTTACACAGCTACAGGTACAGGCTCAGGTAGCACAGGTGCAGGCTCAGGCAGCACAGCTACAGATACATGCTCAGGTAGCTCAGATACAGCTACATGCTCAGGCAGCACAAATACAGGTATATGCTCAGATAGCACAGAAGCAGACTAACGGCTAGATTTGGAGTTTTGTCGGTAAGGACCCGCGTAGCTAACGCCGGCTTTTTTCTGGCCGCACCTTTAAAATAACTCTGGTATTGAGAGTCCACAGAATCGCTGCGTTAGGCTCCAAAAAAGGGAGCGTAGAGCATTTTTAACGCAACTTCAACTCTCGATACCAGAGCATGATTCCCCCATAGAAAACAATGGGGCTGTTTGAGCTGAAAAACACCTGCAAAAAAGCCGCGTTCAGCTCTTAACGCAGCCCCATTGTTTGCTATGCGGAAACACTTCCTACGTCTGCACCTAACACTCTAACATGTACCCCGAGTCTAAACACCCCTAACCTTACACTTATTAACCCCTAATCTGCCGCTCCGCTATCGCTGACACCTGCATTTTATTTTTAACCCCTAATCTGCCGCTCTGTAAACCGCCGCTACTTCCATTATCCCTATGTACCCCTAATCTGCTGCCCCTAACACCGCCGACCCATATATTATATTTATTAACCCCTAATCTGCCCCCCACAACGTCGCCTCCACCTGCCTACACTTATTAACCCCTAATCTGCCGAGCGGACCGCACCCCTACTATAATAAAGTTATTAACCCCTAATCCGCCTCACTAACCCTATAATAAATAGTATTAACCCCTAATCTGCCCTCCCTAACATCGACGACACCTAACTTCAATTATTAACCACTAATCTGCCGACCGGAGCTCACCGCTATGCTAATAAATGTATTAACCCTAACACTAACACCCCCCTAAATTAAATATAATTTTAATCTAACGAAATTAATTAACTCTTATTAAATAAATTATTCCTATTTAAAGCTAAATACTTACCTGTAAAATAAACCCTAATATAGCTACAATATAAATTATAATTACATTGTAGCTATTTTAGGATTAATATTTATTTTACAGGCAACTTTGTATTTATTTTAACCAGGTACAATAGCTATTAAATAGTTAAGAACTATTTAATAGTTACCTAGTTAAAATAATTACAAAATTACCTGTAAAATAAATCCTAACTTAAGTTACAATTAAACCTAACACTATACTATCATTCAATTAATTAAATAAAATACCTACAATTACCTACAATTAAACCTAACACTACACTATCAATAAATTAATTAAATACAATTCCTACAAATAACTACAATGAAATAAACTAACTAAAGTACAAAAAATAAAAAAGCCCAAGCCCTGCTTGGGCTTGGATCAGGACATCGGAGGAGCTCTTCTGGATCGATCGGTGAACCTGGTATGGTGAAGATAAGGTAGGAAGATCTTCAGGGGCTTAGTGTTAGGTTTATTTAAGGGGGTTTGGGTTAGATTAGGGGTATGTGGGTGGTGGGTTGTAATGTTGGGGGGGTATTGTATGTTTTTTTTTACAGGCAAAAGAGCTGAATTTCTTGGGGCATGCCCCGCAAAGGGCCCTGTTCAGGGCTGGTAAGGTAAAAGAGCTTTGAACTTTAGTAATTTAGAATAGGGTAGGGCATTTTGTTATTTTGGGAGGCTTTGTTATTTTATTAGGGGGCTTAGAGTAGGTGTAATTAGTTTAAAATTGTTGTAATATTTTTCTTATGTTTGTAAATATTTTTTAATTTTTTGTAACTTAGTTCTTTTTTATTTTTTGTACTTTAGTTAGTTTATTTCATTGTAGTTATTTGTAGGAATTGTATTTAATTAATTTATTGATAGTGTAGTGTTAGGTTTAATTGTAGGTAATTGTAGGTATTTTATTTAATTAATTTAATGATAGTACAGGGAGTGCAGAATTATTAGGCAAATGAGTATTTTGACCACATCATCCTCTTTATGCATGTTGTCTTACTCCAAGCTGTATAGGCTCGAAAGCCTACTACCAATTAAGCATATTAGGTGATGTGCATCTCTGTAATGAGAAGGGGTGTGGTCTAATGACATCAACACCCTATATCAGGTGTGCATAATTATTAGGCAACTTCCTTTCCTTTGGGAAAATGGGTCAAAAGAAGGACTTGACAGGCTCAGAAAAGTTAAAAATAGTGAGATATCTTGCAGAGGGATGCAGCACTCTTAAAATTGCAAAGCTTCTGAAGCGTGATCATCGAACAATCAAGAGTTTCATTCAAAATAGTCAACAGGGTCGCAAGAAGCGTGTGGAAAAACCAAGGCGCAAAATAACTGCCCATGAACTGAGAAAAGTCAAGCGTGCAGCTGCCAAGATGCCACTTGCCACCAGTTTGGTCATATTTCAGAGCTGCAGCATCACTGGAGTGCCCAAAAGCACAAGGTGTGCAATACTCAGAGACATGGCCAAGGTAAGAAAGGCTGAAAGACGACCACCACTGAACAAGACACACAAGCTGAAACGTCAAGACTGGGCCAAGAAATATCTCAAGACTGATTTTTCTAAGGTTTTAGGGACTGATGAAATGAGAGTGAGTCTTGATGGGCCAGATGGATGGGCCCGTGGCTGGATTGGTAAAGGGCAGAGAGCTCCAGTCCGACTCATACGCCAGCAAGGTGGAGATGGAGTACTGGTTTGGGCTGGTATCATCAAAGATGAGCTTGTGGGGCCTTTTTGGGTTGAGGATGGAGTCAAGCTCAACTCCCAGTCCTACTGTCAGTTTCTGGAAGACACCTTCTTCAAGCAGTGGTACAGGAAGAAGTCTGCATCCTTCAAGAAAAACATGATTTTCATGCAGGACAATGCTCCATCACACGCGTCCAAGTACTCCACAGCGTGGCTGGCAAGAAAGGGTATAAAAGAAGAAAATCTAATGACATGGCCTCCTTGTTCACCTGATCTGAACCCCATTGAGAACCTGTGGTCCATCATCAAATGTGAGATTTTCAAGGAGGAAAAACAGTACACCTCTCTGAACAGTGTCTGGGAGGCTGTGGTTGCTGCTGCACGCAATGTTGATGGTGAACAGATCAAAACACTGACAGAATCCATGGATGGCAGGCTTTTGAGTGTCCTTGCAAAGAAAGGTGGCTATATTGGTCACTGATTTGTTTTTGTTTTGTTTTTGAATGTCAGAAATGTATATTTGTGAATGTTGAGATGTTATATTGGTTTCACTGGTAAAAAATAAATAATTGAAATGGGTATATATTTGTTTTTTGTTAAGTTGCCTAATAATTATGCACAGTAATAGTCACCTGCACACACAGATATCCCCCTAAAATAGCTACAACTAAAAACAAACTAAAAACTACTTCCAAAACTATTCAGCTTTGATATTAATGAGTTTTTTGGGTTCATTGAGAACATGGTTGTTGTTCAATAATAAAATTAATCCTCAAAAATACAACTTTCCTAATAATTCTGCACTCCCTGTATAGTGTTAGGTTTAATTGTAACTTAGGTTAGGATTTATTTTACAGGTAATTTTGTAATTATTTTAACTAGGTAACTATTAAATAGTTCTTAACTATTTAAAAGCTATTGTACCTGGTTAAAATAATTACAAAGTTGCCTGTAAAATAAATATTAATCCTAAAATAGCTACAATGAAATTATAATTTATATTGTAGCTATATTAGGGTTTATTTTACAGGTAAGTATTTAGCTTTAAATAGGAATAAGTTATTTAATAAGAGTTAATTTATTTCGTTAGATTTAAATTATATTTAATTTAGGGGGGTGTTAGGGTTAGGGTTAGACTTAGCTTTAGGGGTTTAAAAATTTATTAGAATAGCGGTGAGCTCCGGTCGGCAGATTAGGGGTTAATGTTTGAAGTTAGGTGTCGGCGATGTTAGGGAGGGCAGATTAGGGGTTAATACTATTTATTATAGGGTTACTGAGGCGGATTAGGGTTTAATAACTTTATTATAGTAGCGGTGCGGTCCGCTAGGCAGATTAGGGGTTAATAAGTGTAGGCAGGTGGAGGCGACGCTGAGGGGGGCAGATTAGGGGTTAATAAATATAATATAGGGGTCGGCGGTGTTAGGGGCAGCAGATTAGGGGTACATAAGTATAACGTAGGTGGTGGTCGGCAGATTAGGGGTTAAAAAATTTAATCGAGTGGCGGCGATGTGGGGGGACCTCGGTTTAGGGGTACATAGGTAGTTTATGGGTGTTAGTGTACTTTAGAGTACAATAGTTAAGAGCTTTATAAACCGGCGTTAGCCCAAAAAGCTCTTAACTACTGACTTTTTTCTGCGGCTGGAGTTTTGTCGTTAGATTTCTAACGCTCACTTCAGACACGACTCTAAATACCGGAGTTAGAAAGATCCCATTGAAAAGATAGGATACGCAATTGACGTAAGGGGATGTGCGGTATGGAAAAGTCGCGACTGAAAAGTGAGCGTTAGACCCTTTTTTGAGTGACTCCAAATACCGGAGTTAGCCTAAAACCAGCGTTAGGAGCCTCTAACGCTGGTTTTCACGGCTACCGCCAAACTCCAAATCTAGCCGTTAGGTAGCTCAGGTAACTCTTGCAAGTATGGTTCTCTCTGCCTAGGCACTTACATAAGGAAGTGGTGGTAGTTATTGGTCTGGCATGTTAATTGATTTCATGACCTCACAAATGTTTTGTAATTACAAGATGATTTATGTCCCTTTAACCTTTCATGATTCATTGCATGCAAATTTAAACAAATTTCTACTTTACTTCTAATTTTTAATTTGTCTTTATGGCTTTCTTTTTGAATAATATACCTAGGTATGCTCCGGACCTTTCACATATCATGAGCACTATAGGGCAGCAGTGTTATAATATTTGTAACAATTGTATACATTGTGCAAACACTGCTGTTCTATAGTGCTCAACAATGTAAAGCTTTGCTATAAACACTACTGCTATATAGTGTTCAAGTTACGTGCACGCTCCTTGGCCTCACTAGGTATGCCCTTCAATAAAGGTTTCCAAGAGAACAAAGTTAATTTCATAATGGAAGTAAATATGGTATTTAAAATTGCATATTCAGATTTTCATTCTAGCCAGTTAAACACATATATCTGATTGTTATTTTTGCAATGATTACTGAAAAACAGCTCCCATACAATGTGCTTTTCATCCCTATATTTATACTATAGGATATGTGTATTTCTATTGCCCTTTGAGAAAGCTCAACTTTGATCTAGTGAGCTTTTTTTGTTGTTTTTTTGTAAGCTGTATATAGATGTGTCTATGCTTGAAATCTCACAAGACAAACCATCATTCTATTCTGATGAATTGCTGTATATTATATATATTAGAATGTGGTATTCTAAATACAGAGATACCTCAAGCGATAGAAAACAAATATTCACTTGTTTCTCCAGTATTTCTTGTAATTCCTTTAATTGTATACCTGGATGATTAATTCCTTAAGTGGTATATCCTTTTCAACATACAACTGAATTATTTGACGGTTCCATCAAAATGTTGTTTGCCAACTATTAATTTATTTTTCAGAGGATTCTTGTGTTAATAATTTATTAGATACTGTATTTGGCAGGAGAATACATCGTCTAGGGAAAATCATCCTTTAATTCTTTCAGGCTTTTGGTATTCATGTCCAATAAATCAAGGTTTATGTCAATATCAGGACTGGTTATTTCTGTAATGTCTCCAACTGTGATCTCTGAGTATAAATAATATAAATTACAAAGAGAATATTGCTATTTTGACTGCATGGATAATCTGATTTAAGCCATCAGGAAATCATTAAAAAAATCAGAAGTAAATGTTAACATTGTGTTTACAATACTTTGAGGTTCAAAGATTAACTGGACGTTATGGTTGAGGAGGAAATATTTAAAAAATAATACACGTATTTAAGTGGTAAACAACTTAAAAAATAAATAAGACTACCTGAGCCCATAAAAATTAGATCATTGATATGAAACTAAAAAATAGGATAGTATCAGGGCTAGTTATTAAGACTGTGGGGCATATTTATCAAGCTCTACACTATCATAAATAAGCCCCTGTGTGTGTTGGTTAAAATGATATTAAAGAGATATTCATAGTTGTAATAAAAACACACTAAGCAGTGGTTATACTTAAAGGGACACTGAACCCAATTTTTTTTCTTTTGTGGTTCAGATAGAGCATGCAATTTTAAGCAAATTTCTAATTTCCTCCTATTATCAATTTTTCTTCGTTCTCTTGCTACCTTTATTTGAAAAAGAATGCATCTAAGCTTTCTTTTGGTTCAGTACTCTGGATAGCACTTTTTTATTGGTGGATGAATTTATCCACCAATTAGCAAAAACAACCCAGGTTGTTCACCAAAAATGGGCCGGCATCTAAACTTACATTCTTGCATTTCAAATAAAGATACTAATAGAATAAAGACAATTTGATAATAGGAGTAAATTAGAAAGTTGCTTAAAATCTCATGCTCTATCTGAATCGTGAAAGAAAAAAATTGGGTTCAGTGTCCCTTTAATAAAAATCATTGCCATAGATGTATTATTTATCATTTTAAAATGATTTGTGCAGAATCCACTACTTTCTGAAACAGCCCATAAGAAGACAGTGGTCTCTACACAAAGGCAAAGAAGGAGCTTTCCCATTGAATTGGATTCTAGCTCGAGTCAGTTTCTTGATATTGCTCAGGACTTTTGCTACAAAAATCATATGACAGCAGAACTTAAGATTTATAATGTAAAGGCAGTGGCTACACTGAGAATTTCTAAGTGCTAATTGCGCAAGTAAGTAAGTTGTTTGCTGTTTCGTTTTAGGTTTACATTGATTTAACATATTTGTTTCTAGATAAGTACTGTTTCATATCTCTTTAAGAACTAAATAAATGCTAGATATAATCAGGTATTTAAAGCAAACATTAACCTGAGCATAATATGCTGAGATTTTAAAAATGATGTTAGTTGTTTAAATATTAAATAAATAAGTGTAAAGCTTTAGTAGAAAAAAGTGATACCTTTACTAGTTCAGCAACTCATGAAAGATATAATATGGAGTTCTATGCAAACTGTAAGACAGAATTCGTGGTCTATCTAATAGAATGTTCTCTTTGCTCCCTACAATACATTGGTCAGACGACCAGGGAGCTCCGATCGCGAATTAGGGAACACATTAGGGACACTAAAAATTATAACAAAGATTCGGCGGTAGCAGTCCACTTTAACCAAATACATATGACCCACATAGCACATATCACTGTTAAAGTCATTGACAAGATTCAGTCACCCATCAGAGGGGGCAACAAACAAAAATTGTTGCTTAAACGTGAATTATTTTGGATATATAAACTTAAAACAATAGCACCACAGGGTTTGAACAGGGAATGGGATATGTCTTATTATGTGGAATAATTAATTATTTTCATATAAAAAAACTTTTTGCCTTTCTATTTAAGGCTCATTTATTATACAAGAATTTTGATAAGGTCTATTGTTTAATAGTGTATATAGAAATTTAGTTTTTCTGGATATTGAATTTGGGATAGATATTCCATTTACATTAATTATCAAATATTATATACCTAGTCTAACTAGGAATGCACAAACAATGGAATATATCAAAAAACATTAATAAGAATGTATGAGTACATTTTCCCATCCTTTGATTTAAGACTCTCCATAGTTATTGGATGTATTTAACACAAGATAATAAGCATAGTTCTGCTGCAGGAGTTGACTCTGAATCTGTATTTATAAAGACATAGTATTATGTTGAAATCGTTGGTTAAATATGTGCACATATATTATTTATAATTGTACATTTCAAAAAGTAATTTAGTATACATATATATATATATATATACGTCTTTTCAAATGTAATATACTTCCCTGTGTTCATAGATAGTGCAGGTGAGGGCAAGCAGTTTTAACACTATTTTCCACAGGTGTTTTTATAGCTTTACCATCATTGGGTACTTCCCCTTTAAATAGCCGGGGTTGTACTATCACATCTCACTCCTATGATTAAGTGCCGAGCACAGGCACGAAACATGTAAGGAGGGTTTTCACCTGCTACCCTTGTACTTTTTGCCAAATTGGCTTTTTAGAAATATGTTCAAATAAAGTATTTTATTTTTAAACGTACTTTTTACTCTGCTTGTTGCTGCCGTAATTCTTTCGTTCTTTGTAAAGCTTTAGTACCCACATAGTAATACGTGTTGCAATGTTGTAATATAGGTTTCTATATGTTTAGTAGTTTGTTGTCTTATTTGCTCTGCTGAAAGCAGGTGGGGTAGTTATAGACAAACTAAATGCTACTAGAGTAACAAGCTCACAGTGTTTAATGTCCCTTTAAACTGCTGACCACAAGTGAATTTTGGCACCATTACAACTATCAGAGCAGCATGCGCACGTGCATAGGGAGGAGCAGAGTCTGCAGTAGGAAGATGGCCAGTGGTCAGGTTCGTCAGGAAAAAAATCCGCACCTATGATAACTCACCAAACCCCACCCGTTGGACTCTCACCCAGACAAAAAGAAAGTGTGGGGAGCGCACAAGAAGCAAGAACTCTTTTAGGGCTAGATTACAAGACGTGCAGCA